>NC_056725.1:1115425866-1115430866 GCF_019279795.1 Protopterus annectens
TGCCTTATTCATTATGACAGTACCCCTTTGATTGAAATGATCTGGTTAAAAGTCCCATGCGATATTCAAGTTCATGTTTACATGTTATTATGTTGGTTTTACAGCAGGATGACATTCATTCCATATGGAAAATGATATGTGCTATAGTCGAACTTGAGCCGTGAATGCCTGTTCGTTAAGTGGATGCTCTAACCACTACACTATTCGTATGCTGCTTCATTTATATGTATACCCATAGTTCATAGTTATCCATACACATGCCTCAACACATCACTAACACAGCAGGCATCCATTCTCCAGTTAGGAAAACTGCACCACTACACATGCGCCATTCCCTACTGCTCTGGGCCCATCCTACATGTTGACTCACTCCAAGTATATTCCGACTTCACAAGCCTATAGTCCTGGCACATGCGTTCATATGATGGTCAGGGTGTTCATATGGTTTTAGGCTTGTCAAACTGGGGACTGGGATTGCCCTGCACCCGTTTGAAAGTCAGACTTACCACGTGGACAGACTTAGTTCCACTGTTAGCATCCTACCTGTGGTTAGAGATGTAGGGGGTTTGCTCAACTCTGGCCAGCTTGATATGTCAAGCACTAGATAATACTGGTGTTCCACTGCTGATTTCCTTCACATTCATTATGAATGCTTTCTTGTGCCCATGTTCGTTCTGTATATATATATATATATATATATATATATATATATATATATATATGTGTGTGTGTGTGTGTGTGTGTGTGTGTGTGTGTACGTACGCATGCATATACATCGACACGATTAATTACTTTGATCAGACTATTGAATGACTGTGCTGTCTGCTACGTTTGTGATAACATCAGAGTTAAGGATAACTGCTGTAGCTTAGTGGTAAATCAAATGAAGTAAATAATCAGCACCGCTGGAAAATAAATGGCACTGAGCACCAGTAAAATAGAAAATGTCAATGGACAATAAAATAGGCTCAGTGACAACCTCTGGCAGTCAGTAGCAGTTACCATATAGATGTCTATTCAGACCAAGTAATGTCTACTCTATAATTCAAAAAGGAATCGCAAAAACTTAAAGTAAAAACCCTTTATTTAAGAACGAAAAACAGGTAAGCGCTTTCACCAAAGTGGCTTCTTCAGACCTCAAGGATACAATGTGAGTGAGTGTACTTCACTATTTGTAGGTGGATAACCTATTCGATCATGACATCACAATTGGTAAATAGGCAGATAAGATTAATTAGTTAATAAATGAATCCGCATACTCCTCAACCTTAAACCATCTGTAGCGAAGTATACCATCAGGAAAGCATAAAAGATATAAATATGCCAACAAAAGAACATTGTATAAATACAAAATACAATTAAATATATATATATATATATCACATATATCAGAAAAATTTAATCAATAAATGACATATATAAAAAATATATTATTAAAAGTATATCATTAAAAATAAATATAAATATATAGTCCCCGGGATTCATGAAGCTCGGGACAAGGCCAGAGTTATGCTTGCACCGACCATGTGGCGTGAAGATGGTGCAGTAGCGCCAAATGCATATTAATGAAGGTGTGCTGCCGCTACAGCCACGTGCATAGGAAATGAGTGCGAGTGCATAGGGCGTGTCGAAGTGCCGCACGTTGGCGTGGAAATGTCAGCTATTGACGTGCAACCTAAAATGCTTGCATATAACAATTTGCATGCAATAGTAATCACATCTGTCAGTGTCCATGGATATTGAAATGTATGCAAAGCATGTAAGACAGTTCCTGTGAACACAAAATGAAGAAGCAAACACAAATGCACGGTAGGGAATAACAGGTCCCCATCCCTCGAACAAATGACATTAAAACCGTGTGCCCGTAGTCCAGTGCAGTGTAGATAGTTATACCAGGTGGAAGTGAAATGCATCATGTTAGCGTGCCGCCAATAGCTACGTCCAGCCCAATGGTCAGGGTCCCCAGCTTTCCCACATTGTGAGGGGAAAGTACACAGCTGGGCAGATGTGTCCATAACAAAACCATGATAAATGTAAATATCTTGCGACCGTATGACAGAATTATATCCCAAAACGCATGTAATAGTCACATACAATAGGTATGTCTGTATTTAACATACCATATGTGACAGGAAATAGAATAATCATGAAAACGAAACAGAAGGAACATATAAAGTGCTACAACAATAAGCTAACATGTAGGCTTAAAGGAACAGTATTATCCGTAGCATTGACTGTGGCTATGTGTTGTCCAGTACAATCAGATATGTGTCCAGAATATATCCCATCCTGGACATAGGAAAAGGTGGCATCCTACCAATGATCAGAGCAGTCGGCCAAAATCCGCACATATGTGGTCCAAGCCGTACTTGTCAGGATGTGTCACAGTTGAAAGGGTATTACCCGGGTGTACCAACCATGTCATGAAAGTTAAGTATGGGCATGTACCTATGTGCGTGATGCATAGCATGTGGAAGGTGAAACATGGCAGGGTAGTCCACACAACCATACAGGTACCTGACATATGTAGTGTATGCAATGTGTTACCTTGACCGTGTCATGGGCCATCAACCAAAGCAGTGATGGATGGAGTGTCAGGAATATGTGTGTGGGGGGGATGGATAATGGTATAATCCTCAAAGGCGAGACTGTGTTGTATGCAGAATAGGTGAACTGGAGGTGTATGAGGGAGCAGCAGGTGAATCAGAAAGAAATATAAAGAACATGTATACACATTTGCAATACAACCTGACAGGCCATACTGTAGAACACAATCCCACAAACATATGAATATTAAAATGTGCGATACAAATGTACAGAAATGTCACCGGCACATACCCACAGATTGGTCCTGATGGAACTGGCCAATTCAAATGCAACACACCTGGATGCATAATGGAATACTCATCATCCCCTCCACAGCACACAACCCACCCCCATACCTGAATGTCCACTAAATCCAGCCATACTTGGCCTACTAGCTTGGCACAGCCACATCTACACATAGTGACCACTACTCATATGTAGAAAGCAGCGTCACCCTAGGCAGTTTCTGGATTGCAAACTATGTATCCCTTGCATGTAAAACCCCCAGCACACTTTCGTAACGCCAAAAGAATGGTCGGTATTTATCTTGTTAAATTTTTGGATATCCCTCATGGGATAAGTAACTTGTGTAAACATCAGAATGGGTATCAAGACACGATGTCCAGTCCTGTAGACATCTGGACACAAGTTGGAATGTGCAGTAGTGGTGCACGGGACTGTCCAGCCCTAGATGGTCATGCAGAACCTACTACCCAGGATCAAACACCTGCCCATGACGTACGTGTCCCGACATGAATAATCGAGAGAATATATTGTCCACATTCGCATAGTGGCACTTGGAAATAGGGTGATGAAGGCACTGACATAAACAGGATACCCCCTGATCCACTGTGTGAAGGACAGTCACTGTGTGGGTAGGTGTGTCCTGACCAACAATGATACAATGCCAAAGGCCCTGTGATTGTAGGAAATAACTATGTACCGTACTGCATGTAACAGTTGCCTAAAGCGGTCATGTCAGGATAAAAAATACGTAATTTGTACAAGAAACAGACTAACAACTAAAGTGCTAAAGGTATAGGCTCTCAGCTAGGAAAATAATGAATGTTCTAAACCTGCACTGACCGTGGGTATGTGTTGGCCTAAACAATCTGGTGTCCCCAGAATATATCCCAACCTGTACATATGACAATGTCTCAACCCTACCAATGGTCAGAGCATTCGCACAATAACTGGCCAGCCTCTTAATCACTCACAAAGCTAGTGACCTTTGGAGGAAAGGTGTTGAATGAGAATGACTAATTACAACAATTAAGAGTAATAGACGCATTTAACTGCAGAAAATTAGTAGTAATATGAATCTGTCAACACGTTCCAAGTTAATAGTACTAATATGGTAGAAGTGTCCGTGATTGTCCATGATTTGTCATAGCCTTGTTCCTGTCACTGTAGAAACTTGTCCCTGAGTATCACAGAGTTCCGTACACATATGTACACCAACCAACTGTCACATTTGTTGACAGGACTATTGCATGCCTGTAGTGAATTTATAACTGATGTCCAGAATAATATTCATTGTATATATAAATGAATGAAATAGTCAAATGTGAAGGGAAACACATGGAACCCCCCCCCCCCCACCCTGTATTATGTAGTGGAACCACTCCCTGCCCTATATTATGTAGTGCAAACCTGATAATGTGGTCAGAGGTGCCCAAACACCTGCATCTGTAAACACAGGTAGAATGTTAAAATCTGGACTAACTCTGTCCATGTGCTACATCTGATATTTGAACAGCTACAGGGCACTTCTATTTAAAAGTCAGACAAGCCTAATCCCGGACCAGCACATGAACACCCTGATAATCAAACACATGTATGTGTGAGGACTATAAGCATAGGAGTCCTGAATATCCTTGAAGTGAGTAGACATTCAGCACGGGTCCAGAGCAGTAGGAAATAGGGAATGTCGGAAGTGTAGTACTGCAGTTTTCCCAGCAGGACAATGGATGCCTGCTGTGTAAGTGAAGCGGTGAGGCGTATGTCAGAGTAGCTATGAACCATGGGTATACATATAAATGAGGCAGAACCACAATAGTGTAGTGGTTAGAGCATCTGCCTAACGTAAAGGCATTCCCAGTTTAAGTACGACTATAGCACATATTAATTTATTGTGTAATGAATGCCTCTGTGCTGTAAAGCCAACATTTATACATGTAAAGGTGACAGCGTGTCTCGCATGGGGCCGTTAACTGGATTCCATCAATCAAAGTGGTACTTTCAGAAGGAATAAGGCACATGTAATCACAAAGAAGTGGCAGTAAACATATGTAACTCAGAATAAGTAGATGCAAGTGCGCCTGCGCAGGTGTACGCAGCTTGTAGCATAGCAAATGTATGCTGTCTTGTACAGCTGTAACTTTTATATATATACATAGATAGATAGATAGATG
>NC_056725.1:1115435866-1115475866 GCF_019279795.1 Protopterus annectens
ATTCTGAAAGGTGGAAAACGTACAGTAGGTATGCGGTAGCATGACTCAGCGGACAGCTGTGTTAACAAAATAATATTCACGTCAGCATTGCAGAGTATCGGTTCCCATGTATCAGGCAGATGGGAGCAGATCGTATGAGGAACACGCATATAATATGATTACGTCACTGGACAGGCCGCAGAGTCTGTACAGTCGAACTCCTGCCATCACCAAATGGTTACACATACCCAATACTGAAGTCATGTAGTCTGATGTAATATGCATCACAAGGGATCACACATACACAGCGTGAGTGACAAATGTAAGCAGAAATGTCAGTGAGCGAGTGGCTATAAGCGTGTTTGTCTACCAGTATGCCAGTAGTGCACTGTCAAAGAAATGTGGAGTCTAAACGGGTATAAAGTGCTGTAACCAAAGGTCAGCAGTGCTTAACACTGTGCAAACCCACGCACAACTGCTCCCACCTGCTGGAATGTGCCTTACCCAGTCTGTATCCAAAGGCGTCGGTCTGTCCGCAAACAAAAAAACATCCTATTCATGTGTTGGTAGCAGTACCCTGCGCACATAGCTCATGTGAATTAACAATAGACCATGGCATATGTACAGACAATAGACCACACACACACCATACAGCACAGTCATTCAACAGTATAGGAATGTACTGGCAGATATGTCCGGACCACTGGTGTATGCATGCCTGGCCGCCCTGTGTTTCAGTGTGTGAGCATGCCCAGTATGACTGTTACGCATGTTGTCGACCGACATTACCATCATACTGTCATGTGTGTGAGTATGTCAAGTATGGTCAACTGTATCGCATGTGTCACATGTCCAGATAGTCAGTACTGTGTTGCCAACCCTTCCGTTCTACACTGACAGGTGTCATGCTGTGTCTGCAGGGTAGCTAATGGTCATGTGGCACTGACAGTTGCTACATGTCTGCATAGTGTGGGGGGACATCCACCCACATCCACAGTCCTACACAGCACCGTGGGTGGCGCACATGACTCCCACATGTGTAGGTTGGACAGGGGCACAGCTGACAGTTGTACACATCTGCCGCTACTGTACTGGTATGCCAGGTACTCCATGTCAGTGTGTGGACCTACCTAAATTTCTGGTTGGAGGGATAACAGTGTACGTCAGATCCCAGCTTTTAAATACCAGCATAGTGGTGTTGGACGTCCTAGCTTTCACAACCTACATCAAACTGCCTGGCCTGCTGTAGTCTGTGTGTGTCTTTGGGGGTTGGGGCCATTCATTGGGCATATCCATAGGCCATTGTATATCATTTGTCTGTATTTGTCCACACCTGTCCAGCTGCATGGAACGTGTGTGGGCTGTACGGACACACATGATGTTCAGCCCATAATCTGCAGTGGGTTAGGACACCCTGTGTACTACTGGCTACCATTGTGACCCCTGTATGTGCTACAGATGTCATGGTGCCACTATGGACATGTACTGTCTGCTGCCCTAACATTTGGCCACCAAAGTCTCTTGTATGCTCACATACATACCATAGCAATGGGTAAATACACATTCTAATACAACTACCAATTGTTAGGTCGATAGACGTACCCTGGGGGTGTTCTGGACCTGAGGATGGTGCTGGAGGGCTGCCTATGTTGGATGCACACAGTGCACCTCCTATACATGGCCGAGCACAGGTAGTGTCATGTTTGGAATCCATTGTACAGTGTGCAGGTCAGAGAGGGGAAATCCATGGGTACCTACTGTGTCAGTGCATATGCCTTGTGTTGCCTCTTTGCCAAGGGCAGGTCATACTGTGCACGGCCTTTTGCCAACTGGTCCCTGCTCAGGTAGTTCCTTCACCAAGTCACACTGTGCACGTACAGGCCTTGGCAGTGGTGTTGGGCTGTGTGGCCCTGCCCCATGCTGTTCCTGCTGCAACTGTTACTGCAGGATCAGATTGTGTAGCATAGCAAATACCATAACAAATTCTGTGCATGTAGCTAGTGAATACTGCAGGGCTCCACTGGATGTGTCTGGATACCAGAACCGTTACCTGAGCATCCTAAACACATGATCAATTATATGTCTTTTCTGTGCATCCGCCTCATTATGGTGTGAATGTTCAGGTGTGTGTGCATTGCTGGTAGGTGTCATCAGCCACGACACCAGTGGTTACCCAGCATCCCCCACTAGGAGGCTGTAGGGGATGTCCATATTGGCAAAGGTGTGGTACAGCTGTGTCAGAAGCCCTATATCGGAATCATCCTAGCTTCCAGGGCAGACAGCACACACATTCAATCTAATGCCCTGGCCATCGCATATGGCCTAGCTGTTGGAGGGTATGCCCCTGCAGTGATTGTAGGCCCTACCCCACTCACTGGGTGGTGCTTTGATGTGTATGTGTGTGCAGGCTATAGCACCCAGTACCCCAGGGTAGTCATCCATGTGGTTGAAGAGATGCATATTGTTGGGCTACTAATCACATGTGTTGAGGACATGTACGTGTTCACTAGCATGCGCTGACATGGCATCTGTGAACTGGTGCAATACTCTGGATGCAGATGCCTGTGAGATCCCCATGATATCCCCAGTTGTGCTGCGTGAGGTACCGGTGGCTAGTATACCTAGGCCAACACATACAGTGGTATCCACTGTGATGGGTTTCCCTCGGCCTGTTTGATGAGTCAGGTGTGGCAGGCACAGGTCAAAAAGCCGCTGTATGAGGTCTCTTTCCACCCCATAATGCTCCACCATCCCCAGCTCATGTAGCCCCTGGTAAGTCACCCTGGGTCTATAAAGTCTTATGTCACCCCAGTAAGGGTTGTTCGGCAGCATACACATCCTCACTGCCCTCAGCCTCCTGCACATGTTGGACTATGTTGCCTGCTGCAGCCCTTCTCATTTGGTTGGACTGTGTTGTGAAATGTCCCCGCAGGTATACACCGGTGGTGTAGAGTGCAGAAGAAACCTGTGTGTATGCTGCTTGCTCACATTACCATACTGTTCAGGTGCGGGCTGGCCAAGTCATCTGCTGATTGTGCTGATCATCACCTCTTTGTGCAGCCTGTACACCCTGACTACCCCACTACTGCTTTTGTCCCTCCCAATGTCACCAGGCAGGTATAGACACACCCCTAGCTTAGGCGTGCTAAGGCAGGAGCACTCCCGAGGCACAGTTCTGCAATGTACGTACAGTATGTCTGATCCCCCTCCCATGCTGTCAACTATATTCGAGCCCTGCACCAGGCTAACTACACACATACACTCCAGGGATCTGCATCACACCCTGGGGATAAATAGGATACACTATTGTCAACCTCATCTGCATTGTATAGCTTTCTAATGAATAGTTATATGACCCATACCGAACCTCCAAATTAATAACCACTGCTTAGTGTCGCTCAGATCCACACACAACTGGTAACAGGTGCCTTACTATCACCATATTCGATGCCCCAAGGTCTTCCCAGCAACAAAATAACCAGTGTCTACACGACTACAACCCGGGACCCTGCACACAACAGACAATGTGCATTACCACTACGCCATGGAAGATATACATATATCCGAGGTTATCACGTACAGCTCATCCGGCACAAACATTCAATAGTGCTGATGTCCGCAGACATATATGTTTATATCTATGTCGATCTCTCTATATCTACATATATCATATATATTATATGTATACATATATACATATATATATATATATATATATATATATATATATATATATATACACACACATACATACACACATATACATGTACACACATATGTAGATATCGCATTTATATCACAACACCGGACCGCATGACAGCAAAGCATTAGACAGGAATGAGAAAGAAACTACATGTGCCACCTGCATCATGTAGTGTTGTTACTATCAAGGCATGTGTGTTTTGTTGCATCTCACGGGTCAGACTGTATTAAGGGTAAGAGTAGGGCTGCTGATATTTACTCACCAGACCTATTGGTGAATGTATGTGTTGACAACCCAGTGTCTTGGCAGAATATGTGGGCTGTGGACACTATATAGGTCAGCAACAAGACACACTGACTACGTCTTGCAGCTAGCCACCCACAGATACCAACACATAGGGTATAACTGCCAAACACACACACCTGCCATGCCTTGGAATTGAGCACCTACCTGTCTAGTCTACCACACTACAGCATTATGCAGTAAAAGAACGCGCTACCGAGTTTCAGCATCACCACACTCTCAGAGGCATACTTCTGGGTGGGGGACATCATCAGCAAAGGCAAAGAAGCTGATAGGGAGTGTACGGAGAGTGAGCTGTCTAAAAACATCATTTTGTTCCCAGGCACCTGGAAACACATACACACACACTTGGCAGGGCTGGGAGTCAAACATATACCTAACTACCTTATCACACTACAGCATTATGCAGTTACAGAGCGCACTATCGAGATTACTGGAACACAGCCCTCCTAGAGGCATACTTCTAGGTGGATGACATCATCAGCAAAGGCAAAGGCAAAGACACCAATAGGGAATGTATGGAGAGTGAGCAGTCTAAAAGCATTACTCTGTCCCCAGGCAGCTGGAAATGCACAGACACACACACTTGGCAGGGCTGGGAGTTCAACATACACCTAACTACCTTATCACACTACAGCATTTCGCAGATACAGAATGCGCTACCGAGATTACTGGAACACAGCACTCCCAGAGGCATACTTCTAGGTGGATGACATCATCAGCAAAGGCAAAGACGCCAATAGGGAATAAATGGAGAGTGAGCAGTCTAAAAGCATTACTCTGTCCCCAGGCAGCTGGAAACACACAGACACACACACTTGGCATGGCTGGGAGTCGAACATACACCTAACTACCTTATCACACTACAGCATTTCGCAGTTACAGAATGCACTACCGAGATTACTGGAACACAGCACTCCCAGAGGCATACTTCTAGGTGGATGACATCATCAGCAAAGGCAAAGACGCCAATAGGGAATGAATGGAGAGTGAGCAGTCTAAAAGCATTACTCTTTCCCCAGGCAGCTGGAAACACACACACACACACACACACACACACACACACACACACACACACACACACACACACTTGGCAGGGCTGGGAGTCGAACATACACCTAACTACCTTATCACACTACAGTATTTCGCAGTTACAGAACGTGCTACCGAGATTACTGGAACACAGCACTCCCAGAAGTATACTTCTAGGTGGATGACATCATCAGGAAAGGCAAAGACGCCGATAGGGAATGTATGGAGAGTGAGCAGTCTAAAAGCATATTACTGTCCCAAGGAAGATGGAGACAAACACATGGCAGTGGTGTGAGCGGGACAACTGCCTATCTATGGAGCACTATTACAACACTACATAGATACAAGACGTGCCACAGACAGTACACCATTCAAGACAGTCAACCAGTGTGTTCAATGTAGGAATCCATCCTGACGTGGGGTATGGACATCTGTTGTCTGGATGACCACTATCACTATACAGGATTTCAATGGTCATGCCCATACACAGAGGCACATAACCGACACAAGGTGTCACTGGGTATGCTCACACACTTAGTAGCACATGTCCGTTTGGAATGTACTGTGTGTCCATCTACACAATGGCATACTGGGCATGCTCGCACACTTAGTAGTAGCGAAGGGCTGTCTTGTATGCGCACGGATTCTAAACATGGAAGGGCACAGTGTGTCGGTAGTGAACATTGTTAGCATGAACGCTGCACTACATATATCTGACACCGGTTGTCAGTGCTAGATGTGTAGCATTCGTAATCACAGCTGACAATCCAGATCCAACAATGGGGAATACGGACATCTCTGCAGTGAGGAACACCTGGCATATGGCACAGTTGTGCACAATAGCACTACCACCGTATACCTCAGATACAGACATGTGGGCCATAAGACCGTGATGAACCACTCCAGGTGTTACTGTCCCCATGTACATGAAGGCCACTCACATGTACTGACCAGTACACACTCAAGAGCCATCACAGATGTCTCGGGTGCAGATCAAAGTGGTAAATGCCGCATTCTACTATGTAGCCCTCAGACATCACCATGTCCTTGGACCAGCAACACACTTCCATACATTACTACAACATCATGTTACTCATGACCAGTGGACTGTACTTAGGTCTACAGCAACTGTGCAGACTACACATGTACTGACAGGGTTCCATCATGTGTTATGCAATGCAATGATACCACTGTTCATAACCAGGTTGGCTCTACACATAACAGAGGCCCTGGGTCTTACACAGTTGTAACAGATGACTGTCGCTGTACACCATAAAACATTCATGTTTGGATATGACATACATGTAATTGCCATGGATATGTACATGGCCCACACACACAACACATATGTACATAGCATAGCTTTTGCTGTCCTCCGTGCAGACAAGTGGCTACAGCAATCACACGCATGCACATGGAAGGTAGGTCCATGGCTGTTGAATGCTAACAGTACATAAAGTAGCAATGTTGGCTGAGGTAACATTCCCTCTGTACTAGTTACCCATGACAACCATCATATCATACAACAGTCCATGTGTCATGTATGTCATCACACATGTCCACCAATTGCAATGCATACAAACATGGCTATATGACAGGAATGTAGGACCAACACACATGTACATGTAGTGGTGTGCATTCAGCTACCATGCATGTGCAGTAGCTGATGTATGCCATTATCTGTGACTAACTACAACATGCAGTTGCAATGCAGCCCCATCATTAACACCTATATATGGTGAAATACTGACAGTACGGTAGGATGTACATCAGATATGGATGGATGTGTGTACATAAAGTGGTGGTCTACCTTTGCAGATGGATGTTTGCTGAAGACAGCTCACAGGTGTGTCACAAGCCATCCTACCATGGCATGTGCAAACAGTACGTTATGGTACTGTTACTTGAAGGTGAAGATATACAACCTACACAGTGGTCAGGGTGTTACTGACTGTAAATCACTTGACACCTGTAACACTTATGTCCTCCCGTGTGCATATAGCAGCACAATTGCCGTAGGTAGCATTGGTACGCATAATGCGGCCAATACTGCTGCATGTCTGTCAGACGTATCATCATATAGCAGGTGTATGATTCACAGTACCACCATGTGTGTTTGCTTGTGTGACCATATATGCCACATGTGGTGGGGAATACATACCAACTGTTACACACCCCTGTACACTGTTGTAGAGATCTGTGCATACTGCAGTGTAGAAAGCAAGACGTAGGCAGGGGCGGTGTGTGTATCACACATGTCAGCTATCTGTATGTGAATTTGTGGACTCCACAGTGTGTGTCTGTGTGTGTGTATGTATGTATGGCTGTCTGGTGCATGGAGTGAGGGTGTATGCTACCATACAGAACAGACAGGATCCCTAACCCCTCATGGTGATGCAGTCTACTACCCTGTTGATGCCATCGGTCTCAGCCTTACTGGCTACCTGTACATGTTCATTCTCTGTGTCATGTCATGTGGGTGCACAGTACTGTGAAGGTGATTACCACATAGGCAGGGGTACTCACCTCAACACTATCGAGTTTGCGTTATGGTGTCATTGACCCCGTGAGTGTGGGCATGTTACTGTGTGTTTCTGTATATGTCCGTGAGTGTTCTCATCCTGTAATGTGACAGTGTATTACTGCTACACAGTGAGGCCTCATGCTATCAACTGGCCTCTAACCTTGACATCAACCAGACTGCTTTGTAAACCCCCGCACCATGTCACTATACCTGTGATGTGACCCAGTATGAATGTCAAGTCTCTAGCCACTGTAGCCTATTAAACAGCTCACATGCTTCTGGATAAGTAGATGTGTGGACATCTGTGGAATGGTAGCCTTTCTAACAGTGAGGTTGAGGCTACGTTTAGCATGCTGGTATTGCCATACATGCCTGTGAGTACTCCACATTTACACGTGGGAAACTGCAAAAACTGCTACTTATTGGCACATGCAATTAGACCTTAAGGAGAGAAGCAGGGCATCATTACCAACATGCTGTTACTGTTGTTACCAAGACGCATACTGTGAACATACAACAATGCACTCTAACTGCAAACACTGTAACGTAATGGCACATGCAATTAGACCTTAAGGAGGGAAGCAGGGCATAATTACCAACATGCTGTTACTGTTGTTACCAAGACACATACTGTGAACATATAACAATGCATTATAAACCTGCACTACATGGTATGTCTGGTGCATGTCAACAGTACACAACAAATGTGATATACACTTATCTCACTATTCTGTTTACCCTGTGCATCAGACCATATGAGCATGTCCCTGCACCGATGGTGTGGATGACAGGGATGTGGCACAGGCATCATCATATGCACAGGGTGATAATGTTTGCCAGGGGCATAGGCTGCACCAGTGGATGACATCATGTGTGTGGGTTAGGGCCTGTGATCTGATTGGACATGTGTGGTTGTTATGCATGTGGGTGTTGTGGTGCCCTACAGATGTTTCTGCTGTGTGCATGTATGTGTGCACACAGTTCTGCCATGTGTCCGGCCTACACAGGGGTATTATTGACAGCTCCAGATTGTACAGACCAGGATGTACAGCTCACTGTGTCCAGCCACAGCCACGTGACCTGTGCCTGACAGGTGTTGCACGGGCACTACCAGGCAGAGGTACAGATTGGCTACTGTCTGATGACACATGTCCACTGGAACTGTGTCCCCGCTGGGAACATCCAGGGCCACGTCCATGTGGCCTGCTATGTCCTGGTGTGGACAGCGCAGCACCAGCTGCACTGCTATTGCTACCGGCACTGTGGGAGCGGGCATGTGAGGTAGCTCGTTCACATTGACCTGCACCAGGTAGTGTAGCTGGCCTACGCATTACTCCTACCAGATGTTCCAGCACAGACAGCTCATGCTCATGGATTGCCATGCCACGGTCAAGGATTCCAACCATGTCACCCAACCGCCTGTCCAGAACATCAGCAAACTGCTGTTGAGCATTTGCCAATGCCTGGATGTTGTCATTTAAAGAATGGATAGCAGCCCTCTGAAGCCTCTGCCCTTCACTGTTCTGCCATTCAGCACGTGCCTGTGCTGCCAATTACAGTCTGAAACATGTGTCTGGTGACACCAGCTGCTGCGCTCTGTCCTGCAGGTGCATGTCTGCCAGAGGTCCTCATACGAGCAGCACTGGCCACATGCCTGTGTGGCACATCTGCAGTCATTACACTGACACCATGGTGTGAAGACACACCTTCTGTAGTCACCACACATTCCAGTTCCAAGCTAACACACACTGACTGTCCTTCCTCTATGGCCACTGGTGATGAGGTATGTGTTGGCATGAGAACTGTGTGCGGGGAGGAGGGGGACATAGCTGGGATGGCAACCGTTGGCACAGATTCAGCCCCTGACAACACTGCCTGTACCTCATGCATATGTTCATCACTGCTAGAATCTGTGGGGACACTAACATCAGATGGACCGCAGGAGGGTAATGCACCTACATCACCTGTGAATGCAAAGAAAGACTATACATTACAATAGACACACAGGCAGACAGAGAAACAGACACACAGACAGACAGAGACACAGACACACAGACAGACAGAGACACAGACACAGACAGGCAGAGACACAGACACAGACACACAGACAAAGACACAGACACAGACACACAGACACACAGAGACACAGACACACAGACACACAGACACACAGACACACAGAGACACAGACACACAGACACAGACACACAGACACACACACACACACACACACACACACACACACACACACACACACACACACACACACACACACACACACACACACAGACCATGCATGTGATTTGACAGACGGCATGCAGCATGCATGTGATACAGCAGACGGCATGCAGCTCAGATATTAATAGTGGTAGTTAGCATACATCCCTGGGTTGCACACAACAGCCAGCAGGTGTCATATCAGAAGCCATGCAGTTCACACAATCATGGTAGTAAGCATGCATCCCTGTGATACACCATGTGGACCAGCACAGGTTAACAGTACACATGGTTGATGTGACCTTGACATTAACATGTAGTATGACATGTAATCTGCTGACGTGTGCATTGACATGCATACATGTCTGACACAATGGTGTCCTGACACATGTACAGCAGTGTAATGGGTATCACATTGCAGTGTTGTCTGTATGCCCGACAGATAGAATGCACTTTTAGCAAATGTGCATGAGCATTGAAGGGTAGTATGAGGCATCTACATTGCTATACAGTGTGAAGTACAGACACTTTGCCATTGCATGGCATCATGAAGCATCTATATTGCTATACAGTGTGGAATACACACACACAGTGCATAGCCATGACTGCGTGCATACACATTACATAACTACTGTGGATTGTGATCCACATTGCTGAGGTGTATACACACTAAACCATGCTGTGTCATGTGACAGGTCACTGGAATACCTATGAATGACACCCCTGCACAACGACTAAAATGTCTTAGCTGCCTGGCAACCATTTCCACACATGGCAGACTTGTCAATACACCATGTCACACATGACATTTATGTACCACACGCACAAGGTGCATGGCTGACAGTGATGTCCAACAGCAGCAAGGGAAATGTACGGTGTCTGTGGCCTGATGTGGTGTTGATGTCTGTGGAAACAGTACAGGTGACTACTGTCATGCTATGACACAGTCATGATGTTCAACACATCTTATATGGTCGAATTAAGTGACACCTCCACAAGCTGTGCACAGGCTTTTAGGATGTCCAGTGTTCCACATCAACTATATAACCATTCAACAAAGGCTATAGTTGGACCATATGTGGGCAATGTGCAACAGGGTGTATACATATCACATCTACTGTGTGTTGCTACATATCTCTGGCCAAATGTTTGTGATGGCCGTCTATCTCACATGTCTGTGTTGTCCCATATGACATACACCCAGAGATGTCAGATACATCACTGTCCACAGGGTTATGCAGACAAAGGGTTGTATGTTTGGTATGTAGGGTATGTATTATGGGATAGTGAGACAATATTGCAGCCGAAACACTACATGTCTGGGACATGTCAGATGGCACATCACAATGTCTGCACCCATTGCAGGGGCATATTACACAATGGTGACTCCTGTGGGCTGCCCATATCCCAGCTCACTGTGTGGTACTGTTTGCACATTACACATGTGTTGTTCCAATGTATAGTACATATGCCTACATTGAACAACACCTCCACCGTTGTATGCACAGCTGTTCACACATCTAGCAATGACAGATAATGTGGTTTCATGTCAGTGTTTCATTTAGTTTGTATATATTGCACATGGGTAGCCAGTGTGATTGATGACAGATGCGACCTGTATATCGTGACTGGACCATACATTATGTGTACATGTGTTAACTGGCCACATGGCAAATAGATCTATGCATTAACATGCCTGATACTGATAACTGTCTCACCTGCAACAGACCGATGTCTGTGCGGCATGCCAGAGGTACCTGTATAGGTGTGACACAGCAGTTTGAACATTATCCATGACTGTATGACAGCTACAGGGTGCACTGTGCATGTTAACACATTCGCCTGTATAGTAGCATATAGTATGCACATGTGTGCATACACAGGGTAGCATACTATAGTATGTGGCATGTGTGTAAACATACCTTGCATATGATGTTACATTACATATTGTACAGTGACACATGCAACTAAATGGGATATAATAGTCATATGTGCAGTAGTGACTTACCAGGCTACTCCAGGCTCAGTGGTTGGGAGACACCCACCTCCACGATGGCAGCTAGTGATTGTGGATGCTGTTCTGAGGGTGTCCCCAGGCTGGCCAGTAGCACCTCGGTGGGTGTGAGTGGGGGCTGGGTTGGAGAAACACCAACTGTTCCACCTTGTTCCCTGGTGATTGTATTGGCACGCTGTTTCGCATGTTGTATCAGGTCCATGCAGTGTCTGCGCACCTGCTGGTAGGTGCAGTTATGGCCACCCACATTATTAACCCTCCTGCAAAGTTCCTGTCACAGGTCGTCCCACTGCTGGGCATGCTGTGGCACATGGCTGAACAACACCTCATAGTTATCATGGAGGTACAGTATGAGGGCATCATCCTCCAGGCGGCTATACGCTGGCAGGCATGAACGAGGCAATATCTGGAAGACATAATGATGGAGACAGATCACAGTATCACAGAGATGCAAAGAGATACAGCTGCACATACATTTGTATTAAATCTAGTATACATGAACAGTTATCTTTGCAAATCATCATGACACTGACATGACTGACTGGCTAGCCGGACGTTATTCGCAGGGATGGTTATCAACTATAGCATGTTCAGGCAAGGTTTTCTAGTTGTATCTGACAGCCATTTTGCCACCGCCAGGTGCATCAGTGCCACATTACCGATCCAGACAGTTAATGATACATCTACCATGCGGTCATCGCACCATGTATGACAGAGGTGACATGTGCAGCTTTGATGGATAGGGTTGCATGGTATGGCAGGAGTATGTAACATGTATGGCACAGGGATCTGTCCAGCATGTGGCGATCCTTGTAGTAGGATGGTGGCTGTCCATGACATATGTCTTTCAGAGCAGGATATGTACGTGTAGCATGTCAAACATCACAGTGTAACACATGTCTTTATGCAAGGTAGCCAGCATGCTGCATTGTGGAGGTGAGGATTGTGAAGGCTGGTATCGTCCATCTACGCATGGCCAATACCCCTTAAAGGTGATATGTGATCTGATATTAGTCACCCGAGTGCTGAGTATGCTTGTCCAATGATCTCCATGCTCATGGATGGCACCCGGTCATGACATGGGTGCCTCGTATGACTACCTAATAGGCCTGGAGACGTCACCAGCTCAGGGAGGTGAACTGCACAGCACCATCCCTTACACACAGTGTCCATAATGTTGACCGCTGCCTAGGTGGTAGTTAATGGGTACAGGGTTATTCACCTAGTGGTGACAATGCTATTAGCAGCTGTCAGATTGTGCACATATGTCACGCACCTCACCCACAAAGCCCATTCTGTATGTTGTCTACAACACTGAGACAGCTATTGCTCCTAGGTCATGGCCATTCACATCCTTACATACGCAGATGCCTCCCATTTGTCTGTGTGGTATGGGCTACAATGAGAGGAGAGTACAAAACATTAACCCTGTTTTACTGTAGCTGCCACTGGTGTGATATGCACATGTCACTCACACACCTTTTGTAGTGTTGCTTCTGTCAACAGGCCACTGGTAGAACACTCCTGTGACATACAAATGTACATCTAGTGTACTCAGTGTAGCTGGAACACAGTATGGGTGATGATGTCCTATGACCTGTCACAGGTATGCTATGCAGTGTGAAATCATCCGTACTGTCATCTACATCTGTACTGCTAACATCTACGTTGATAAAGGTTCATAGACTTGCAGGCCATACTCAGCAGGGTAATAGTGCAGTGCCTCCAATTATGACTGGCGTCTCCACTTGTGGGTTGCAGTGGGTTTATATTATCCAACACCCTATCTGTATTGCATATTCATGCTCAGCACTTGTTCAGAACATGTAAGCACTTCATGAGCTACTAATTACTATAGCACCCATTCCAACTAATTTCTTACAAGTACACTGTCTGTCCTTACATTTCCAGCTTGCTTACAGTACAACAGCTGTTGTACACACGTACCTCACATATCATGTGAGACATGGTTGAATATACAGGCATGTCCAAGTGTCACTTACCAGTGTTATTGCCTGTCTATATGATGAATATGGCAAACATGAGGCAATAGAGCAATTGTCTCATGTACACAGTCAATGCTCACCTCCCAACATACGACACTACAGCCTGTGGGAGATGCACATATGTAGCCATGCTGGGGGTAATGCTCTCAACAACCCAGACTGAACCTGACATTCATGTGGGGACATTAAACATTTGCAACACACCCCACTCATCACATAGTCTCACTAGATCTCCACCACCACAGGCCACACATAGTATGACTACATTTGCAGAACCTCTCCATACTCTCTGTGTAGGCAACAGAGGCAGCCCCCATCACCAAACACAACACCAATTACTTATAGCCCACAGACTCATGTGTGCCCATCAACTACAGCCAATAGGGTGTTATAACATACCCAACACACCAGTCATAGGTGACTCTGTAGGCGGTCACACTGATGTCCCACTCAGCAGGCTACACAAGGCGATAGTCACTTACATCTGGCTGTCGGGTAACAGGATCCGCAACATAACCTATGCACCCATGCCATACCTCACCAGGTACAATTTGACTGTCATTCTCAATGTTAGAGTGACTGCCCTGAGATGTAACTTCCTGGACTACATGTACAGGGACATGCAATAGCTCTCCGGTCTTGTAGCCCAGAAGGTATCGCCCAAGCCCTGAGAAGCATTCTGCATTCATCCAGACTGATACCACTGTACAACGACTGAATGTTTCACTTCAACAATTGCCTATGCTTCTGCTGTCATTCCACAGACATCCAGTATCTGTCTGCTTTGAATGACTTGGTCAACAAAACACGATGCTTTGGCACAGATGACCTGCACCTGTCAGCCCTGGGATTACAGATAACATGTAAGGCTCTTGATGCTCCTATACTGCCTGTCTTGGACAGTTTCCAATAACATTCACCACCAGAACAGGAACAGGCAAGCAAAACCTTGGGTAATGTTACTCAATGCTTGACATCTTCATCTCTAACGCACTCAGGCGAGGCACTCCTTATAATGGACCACTTCGATATCTCTGCAGTGACTGGGACTTGCCTCTAGGCTCCAGAGAGCACACCTGCACTGACAGATTATACGCAGACCACACCTTTCAGTCATGTAACAAGGACCGGAACACCCACGGCGGAGATGTGTCCATATTTCACAAGGATGTACACACCTCCAGGCTGGTTACTTAGCACAATGCATCAGAGGTGATCCACGTGCAACTAACTGTGGCCAGAACTGCTATACACATTGCAACTTGCTACGGATTCAACAACATACCCCTCGGTTACCAGCCCTCATTTCTTGGTGTACTGGACAGTAGGGTTCAGACAGGTACTACTGATGTGAGACTGACACTACCCCACACGTAACTGGGATACCTACTCATGTACCGACACATTAGTCCAACTCTTTCTGGGATTCATAACCTCCACTCGGCTGGATCAACCCATACACACCACCACCAAGGCCAACAATATCCTAGACATGGACATTACCAACATGTGACTGGTGTTCCACACCTGGGGTTATCCCCTCATTGGTAGTTTCCGAACATATGCTAATCACCCTTGTTATCCACATCCCGGCACCACACTCTTCACGGAATACACAGTACAAGATTTCTACAAGGCCTACTTCAGACGTCTTATGACAGCGGTAGTAAACATCATGACACCTGTGCAGATGGACAATGTACTTACAAACGCTGAAACATACACCAGTGCACTTCATTAGCACTTACACGACTGCATGGATCATGCTATCCCAAACAGAGTCATGATGGTACCCACCAGATAACGGACGCCACTCTGGGGGTCCAGTTCCATGGACATAATGTACAACAAAAGGTGGAGGCTGTTGCAAAGTGGAGTACAATCCCATGGGTGGGGTAGCTCACTGGTCAGCCTCAGTAGGACTCCGGGTTCCCTTATCACATCCTCCAAAGCTAGCTACGTAACCATTACTGCGACACATTCCAAGTACTACCACAAAGCATTATGGAGGTATGTCAGTACTCAATGGAAATACCCACATCTGCTCTGACATATGATGGTTAGGCAGGAACATTACAGATCTGACTGATATTGGCAACGTCCTGGCAGATAGGGTCAATGCTAACTTTACAACCTCTCACTCCCTACAGGGCCAAAATCCATACAGGAACAATGCAGAATCCCTGCGGTCACAACTACGCAGTTCCAACCTGCACTCTCTAACTAAGGCCTGGAACACAGATTCCATGTGACCGTCCAACATCCCAGGCTGCGATTTACACAAACCTCAGAATGACATGGCTACCCACTTGGCCACCAGATTCACTAATAGCCTTGTATCAGACATTGTGGCCCCTGAATAGCACACAGTAACAGTTATCACACTCCACACAGGTGGCGCCACAATGAACCAGAGGGACTATTGCCCTATACGCCTGACTGGACTGTTCTGCAAGGCTATGGAGCACATCACCATGGAAGTCATTCACAGAGACATTGGTGGGCTCCAGACTTTTGATGCCACCCAGGTTGGATTTGTTAGGGCCAGATCATGGCTCCTACATCTGGTGGACTCCTTTGATACAGTTACCAGGGTAGTTGATGATGATAAGGAGGTCCACACAGCCTACATTGTCCTCTCATTGGCTTTCAGCACTGTTCTCCATTCTGGTATTGACAACATACACATCCACCTGCACATCGACCCCTATGTCTCGGGATGTTATGCAAAGTGGCTCACGGACAGGACCCACACAATGAGGGTAGCATACCATAGTACCTACTGTAATTCAGTTACACTTGGCATATCACAGTCCTCGGTCATAGGGCCCCTCATGTTCGGTATATGCTTCCCTGAGGTACAGGCTAGCACAGAGGGACTTTCCCTGAATAGGTTTCCAGATGACTGCAAACAAGGAGCCATGATTGGTCCACCGGCTGATACAGACACCCACCATAAGGGTGTCACTGTGACGGATACCTGGTGTCGATAACATGGCCTCAAGCTGCATGACATAAGATGCATAGACATCCCCTTTGGATTAAACCAATCACCCACTGACTATCATATAGTTGGTAGTCCCCTACATAAATGTGACATTATACGGGATCTTAGTACACACGTATATAGCACCCACTCCTTTGATAACCATATTGCCAGTGTGGCATGGATATCCTTCTACGTGGCCACCCTTATCTGTAATGGGTTTGTAGCTGGAACAAAGGCACCCATTGTACCTCTATACTCCTGACGTATGACACATGTTCAAGGGAACAACACTCCTTTTGAGGTGTACCTTACAGAACAGCAACGGCTTTACATACCACAACATTAACACACCATGAGGATTATTGACCTCTGAAGGATGACGATGCACAACTATGGACACCACGACTGTACACATTTGCATACTGCATACTCAGGGGTGACCTCTGCTGAACATACAGGGCCCATGTCCACAACAATATTTATGGATATACTCCACATAAGCAACATAAGCAAAAGCCACTGAGAGCAACATGCTCATGGATATGTGCACAAACGCAACAATGAGTGGGACGTGCTTGAGGGATACATTCCTGAACCAGACACTCACCATGCTTTGGAACATGATTCCTATGTACATCAAGCAGGGACACTCACTAGCACTCTTCATGAGATACCACGATGGGTGGATGGGAGACCCACATGTACGCCAGGGATCACTGCAGTGGCTGTACTGTACACAGGTGCAGGTAACACATGGCTCTGCTGTTCACAGACAGGACACTACCTTAGGGAGGTGCCACCGGTGAAAACACTGTAGTTGAGCTTACACATGGACTTGGCCAGACAGCATAGTACCTCACTATGAACCTGTGAAGCTATTACATGTCTTTTGTGCATGGATAATTGAGTAGCTTTTCCATTTCAATTAGCTATCATGCTGTTACAGTGTCCCATGACTACAAGCCATATGTATCCTGCTATTGTGTATTGTACATGCCAATAGACAATACCTTTTGTTTGCATGATATAACAGTTATGCTGTGTAAAATATCTGACATATCTACCTACAATACTGTACAATACACATATTATAAACAATATCCTATAATGCAAAGCATACTTGCACAGCAAGACCACCTTAGGCATGTTATTCTCATTATATGCCCATACACATGCCTACTGTGACAGTATATCAACATATACTATCCCCTGCTATGGCACGTACTTGTTGGACAAACCCTACCACTGACAGCGGGTGGTGTGGAATTGTTGTGTTTAAAGCCCTCATGTAGCAACCCTTGTGGTGTATGAGATGTTTCCCTTGTGGCCCACAGCAGGACACACAATTTCTACAAGCGTTACTATGCTCAACAAGACATCACTACATAATACCTTTTCCCACTTTATGCATTGCGTACACTTTAATTAATACAAAACAGGCTCTACATACACTAATATACTGAGTGTTCTACACACCTTGTTAGCGTTCTGAGTCTTCGTAAATATCTCTCTTACACCTTTACTGTTTAAACAGTTCTATGCTATGAGCATACAGTTTGAATGTATGGCAAGGCATCCTTATTTACGTTGATACCTGTAACATGTGGTATCCTGCCGCCAATTGGTGTTCCTGAGTAAATTATTACATGCACATCAGCTGTGCAACTACTCCAGTCGCCAATTACGTGGCAACAGTGGGGTATAATTGAATTCTCTACTTGGGCATTGCTCTTTTGCCCAACCTTTGGGGAGATGGCCTGTATGTGTTTTGTTGTGAGGAATTGCAACTACTATTTGGAGAGACATGGATATTTTGAATTCATGTCCCCCGTGGATTGTGTGTGATGGCTAGAGTATGTGGTTCTACATGTGAGTGTACCTGTCATCTGAACTGTCTGATAAGGGACTATTGCAAACAAAACCTGTAACATCGCCGTCTGTTCCATTATACAGCAGCTACGATTTCACATGGTGCCATTACAAATGTGTCTCTCACAAGGTATGTTAATGCTTCTGCAGATGTAATTGAGTGAGTGGATGTTTGTGATATTATTACAGTCTGTATTGCAATTGTTTCAGGTGTGGGGGAGATGTAGGTGGGTGTACATAGCATATACAGGTTTGTGGGGACTGCATATTCCATATATGTTTGTGGGCTCCTTCCCTAATTAAAGACCTATAATTTAGTAGACTGAAACTATGGTTGTTACGAGCTTATACGTTGAGCCATTGTTAATTGGTTCCTATATAGCATGCAGGTCAGGTTGATACTTCAATACCTCTGGAAATACATCAATATGTAAGGGAATGTTACTAAATGACAGCTGTCTTATGTATTTCTGTCACAGATATTTGCACTCATTGCACTTGTGTTGGTGACTGAACCTCTTTGGCATGGGTTGCCACCTTTTCAAATGGCCATAGTGGGACATTTGCAGGACACACATTGGTGTTTACAGGCTGACACATACCCACAGTCAGTACACAGGATAGAACATACTTTTATCCTAAATACTTACTTATTCTTGTAGCACTTTAGCTACTTATCATGTTTCATGTAACATTCACATATTTTAGATACAGGAATAACTATTTAATGCAACTATTACATAATATATGCAACATAATTATGTCCTGCAATCTCGGACATTTGCCCTTTTTAATATTTTTTGTCAGGACACAACTGCCCAGGGAGGGGCTGTCCCTCTTAAAGTGGGACAGGTGGTAACCGTATGCCTACGGCCAGCTATGACCACACCTACCGTAATGATCTACCTCCAAGTTAGCACTAACAGACACACAATGCAAACACACGCACACACATAACAGTCCCACGGAAACGCACACGACACCCTCAACACACACATACACAAACTACAGCAATCACAAACACAGTTGAACACAGTACCTAGATGGACTGCAGCACCGGCAGCGATAACTAAATGTCCCTTTACATCGTGATAATATTACACGCGGTTCTAGTGTTCCGGTACTGTGGTCTTTCAGTCTGTAGGCCTCGTGATTACACGTGTCAGTATGTGATACATTTGATAGTTGGCAGTATCCTATTTAATTGTACCTCCATGGTTGTGTACATGTCGCTGACCTATCTATATATTTGCAGATATAGCTGAATCCATATATATCAACATATATCTCTCTATCACCCTTTCTATCTCTATTATATATATATATATATATATATATATATATATATAGAGAGAGAGAGAGAGAGAGAGAGAGAGGGAGAACACACCTTTCGTTGTGTACATGGCGGTGTATACTGTTTCCTGGACTCCGCACATTTGTGTTTTAACCTGTCAAAATACACACCTGCCGTTGGTACATCTTTGGTAGCTTAATGTTAGGTGATTGTGTACATGATTGCGTGTTCTACTCCTGGCAGTGGTTGTTTACCCTTCAGAGCAGGCACTATTAGTACAGGGGTGAATAATGCTAGTTTCACCTGTTCTGGACATCGTTGACCATGATCTGCGCGATATTCAGCAAAGCTTAGC
This sequence comes from Protopterus annectens, assembly GCF_019279795.1. Taxonomy (NCBI): domain Eukaryota; kingdom Metazoa; phylum Chordata; order Ceratodontiformes; family Protopteridae; genus Protopterus; species Protopterus annectens. The sequence continues at coordinate 1,115,456,152 of NC_056725.1, forward strand.
CCTGTTTCACGCATATCTGTATAGTCATGTTTAAACGACGCTTACCAGCACTTGCTTCCGCATAATCCCGTTAACATGTGCTAAACCTGATCTGATGACCTGCATCCAACATCGATTATTCGTGCCTATGGGATTACATAACGTCCCTTGCAAGACGTGGAACTGGGAACATGCACGACCGTCAGAGCATTTACCACTTGGACATCTGGGATTTGTACACGTGTTATGGTGTTTTGTATGTGGAGTGTACTATGGCTGTTACTCCATACTGCAATCAAATGTGTAACTCAGTTAGTTTACATATGGATAAGACCTATTAATGGTATCTCCAAGTGGTGCTTAATGGATGTGCTCCAGCATTGGGAATGTATGTCACAGTGAGCCACACACTATAATGTGCTACACCTTCACACAACCATAGGTGGAGCATGCTGGGGTGACAGATACATGTCATGGGTACTCCCCATGCTTTGCCACTACATCCCTGATTACATTATATGGAGCCCCTCATTAACACACCAGGGAATCCATGCAGAGTGTGTGGGAAACAGTGATTACACACATGGATCCCACAATTGGCTCTGCTTCACTGAGGGACAGTTGGTTAATCGATGTGATGGCAACAGCAGACACTGTTTGCCTCAGTTGATGAATGGCCTCTGGCAATCGGGCATGTACCTACCAATGTACCTAGGAACCTATACATACAGAATCAACATATGCTGTTAGCTGTGTGTACTGTTCAGGTGTTGACATTCCTTGTTCCAATAGCTGTTGTGTGTGCAATGGTTGAGGGCTGCCTATGTAGGATTCACACAGTAGGCCACCTATATATTACAATTTACAGGTGGTCGTGTGTGTGTCTGCCATCCAGTTTACTGTGTGTGCAGGTGGAGAGGTGTGTCAGTCCGTAGGGGCCTACACTGTCAGTGTATGTGCTATACGTTCCCTCTTTGCCAAGGCGTGGGCATATTGGGCATGCCTCCATCTGCCTACTGGGGCTGGCACAGGGTGTTCATGGTCTGAATCCCTCTGTGCCTGTGATGGCCTTGGCAATTGCGGTAGGCTGTGAGGGCCTTCACCATTATGTCCCTGCAGCAGCTGTTTCCGCAAGATCATATTATGTAGCATGGCACATACTATGAAGATGTGGGAACACGTGCCTGGAGAGTACTGTAAGGCTCCACCAGATATGTCCAAGCAACAGAACCGTGATTTCAGCATCCCAAACACATGGTCTATGATGATTCTGGTTTGTGCGTGTGCCTCATTATGGCATTCTTGCATGGGTGTGTGTGCATTTCTGATGGGAGTCATCATCCACAGCTCCAGTGCAGAGCCAGCATCCCCCACAAGGTGGCCATGTGGGATGCCCCCCTGACAAATACCTGATACAGCTGTGAGGCATGCCAGATGTGGGAGTCATGGTATCTTCCAGGTCTGCCAGCACACACGTCCATGATAATGCCCTGGGCATTGCACATGACCTGGCAGGTGATGGAGTGGTATCCCTTGCAGTTTATGTAGTGCCTACCATGCTCACCGGGTGGTGACTTGTTATGTATGTGCATGCAGTCTATCGCACTCAGTACCTCCGGGTAGTGTGCCACATGGTGGAAGAGATGCATATTGCTGGCCAACGCCTCCTGAGTTCAGGGGAAGTATATATGCTCATTGGCATGTCGTAACATGGCATCCAGGAACTGGTGTAGTACCCTGGATGCTGATGCCTGTGAGATCCCCATTATATCTCCAGTTGGCCTTTGAGAGGTACCTGTGGCTAGTATTCGCAAGCTTACACATACCTTCGTGTCCACTGGAATGGGTTCCCCTCTGTTGTTTCTGGATCTCAGGCGTGGCCAGGACAGCTCAACTATTTGCTGTAAGATGTCCCTGTCCACCCTGTAATGCTCTACTATCTCCAGATCATGTAGCCCCTGGTAGGTTACCCTTGGTCTGAACACTCTTCTCCTCCTCCAGGGCCTGCGGTGGTTGTCAGCATCATCCTCCACAACACCTTCAGTCTCTAACACATGGTGATGAATCACAGCTACGGCAGCTCCCAACATGTACATTGTAAAAGTTCCCCATCTGTTTACACCGATGGTGCATTGTTTGGGAATACACAGGTGTGTGTGAGGTGCCTTCACACTTTATACTATTGTGCTGTGAACACTGATAATGTCATAGGGTGTGTATGTACAATCTGAGCTACAGGGTATCTTATGTGTTTTACCATAGTTACTGCTATTGTGGTGCCTTTGGTGTTGAATTACATTTAGCTGCTGTGGATTACCTCTTGCCCTTCCCTTAACATTTCTTAATGTTTCCCCTCCCATTTTCTTGCATGCATCCAGCAGCCTGCTTTCTTTTCTACTTTCCAAAACCTGGCTTATCTTGCGAAAGGTGTTCTATGGCCGATCTACTGCAGGTTTGCTTTCCTCTGCTATGACAGTTCTCTTTTCTTTGCAATCCGACACCTCCCCTATCCTGTTCTGCAGGTTGCTGTGAGCAGACTTGTTAGCTGCCGTCGATTTCCCACTGTGAATTAATAGGTGTTAATTGCTCAGTTGTACTCCGATTACCCTACTGCGGCATTTCCTTATTTTCTTCTCCTAACCTTCCTGTTTGAGCTATGGTGCGTGGCGCGTGTGTCCGCTTACCAGGTTTCAGGCACGTTTTCATCCACGTACACATGTGCTTTTGGGCACCATATGTGCTCTCAGCTAAACAATGCTATACCTACATCCCCTCCCCTATCCTGCATCTTTGCTTATCAACAGGCAGGCTGTATTTGCATTGCTCCAATGTGCTTAGAGCTACGGTGGCACACCCCACTGCTGATGTCATGTATACCTCCAAACCACTCCTCGGTGTTGTAGCGCTGTGCCGTATGGTACATCCTTAGTCCAGCGGGACGTTTGCGATTCACTATTACTTGCCTCATTTGCATAGCATTGACTACTAATTCATAGTTACCGCACCGAACACTGTCACAGACCCTTAGCAACCCTTGCAGCTTGGTTGTGGTGTACCATGCATACCATTGAGTATTATGGTGAAATCATGATTTGTATTACATTGCGATTTTATGACATTTTATATATTTATATATTTTCTTTGTGTTCCCATTTGCGCCCACATGCCCTGCAGTTGTACTTTGCGTTACTATGGACATGACATTAAATGTTGTTTTTTAGGTGTTGTGCATCTTTTCTTATGCCATTGGCTGTATATTTAGCCACTGGCATATGTTAACTTTGTAATACATGAGTCTGGTCTGCTTTTATAGCTCCGATGTTCTGTTTGGAAAAATGTAAACCATTTTTTTTTGGTTTACATTTCTGTGGGCTTATGCTATGCCTGCACCACTTAATGAATCGCTATGTACCTTCATTTGCATGGTGCAGTACCGCGCATGGGGTGATTAGCATACCTGAGCCAAGGGCTGCGCAGATCTGGTGTACGCTGGTAGTGCACGTGGAATTGGATCGTAACTGAATCGCTCGGCGGCCATATTTAGCATTATACACATTATACGTAGGTACTGTGTTCAACTGTGTTTGTGATTGCTGTAGTCTGTGTGTGTGTGTTGAGGGTGCCATGTGTGTTTCCATGGGACTGTAATGTGTGTGTGTGTGTGTGTTTGCATCGTGTGTCTGTTAGTGCTAACTCAGAGGTAGATCAGTACGGTAGGTGTGGTCATAGCTGGCCATAGGCATACGGTTACCACCTGTCCCACTTTAAGAGGGACAGACCCTCCCTGGGCAGTTGTGTCCTGACAAAAAATATTAAAAAGGGCAAATGTCCAAGACTGTAGGACATAATTATGCCCCATATATTATGTAATAGTTGCATTAAATAGTTATGCCTGTATCTACAAAACGTAAATGTTACATGAAACATGATAAGTAGCTAAAGTGCTTCAAGAATAAGTATGTATTCAGGATAAAAGTATGTTCTATCCTGTGCACTGAGGTATGTGTCGGCCTGTAAACACCGATGTGTGTCCTGCAAATGTCCCACTATGGCCATTTGAAAAGGTGGCAACCCATTCCAAAGAGGTTCAGTCACCAACACAACTGCAATGAGTGCAAATATCTGTGACAGAAATACACGAGACAGCTGTCATTTAGTAACATTCCTTTACATATCACTGCATTTCCGGAGGTATGGAAGTATCAACCTCATCTACATACTATATAGACACCAATTAACAATGGCTCAATGTATAAGCCCGTAACAACCATAGTTCAGTCTACTAAGTGATAGGTCTTCAATTAGGGAAGGAGCCCTAACACATATATGGAATATGTAGAAATGCAGTCCCCACAAACCTGTATATGCTATGTACACCCACCTACATCTCCCCCACACCCGAAACAATTGCAATACAGACTGTAATAACATCACAAACATCCACTCACTCAATTACATCTGCAGAAGCATTAACATACCTTGTGAGAGACACATTTGTAAAGGCACCATGTGAAATCGTAGCTGTTGTATAATGGAACAGACGGCAATGTTACAGGTTTTGTTTGCAATAGTCCATTATCAGACGGTTGAGATGACAGGTACACTCACATGTAGAACCACATAATCTAGCCGTCACACACAATCCACGGGGGACATGAATTCAAAATATCCGTGTCTCTCCAAATAGCAGTTGCAATTCCTCACAACAAAACACATACAGGCCGTCTCCCCGAAGGTAGGGCAAAAGGGCAGTGCCCAAGTGGAGAATTAAATTATACCCCACTGTTGCTGCATAATTGGCAAATGGAGTAGCTGCACAGCTGATGTGCATGTAATAATTTACTCAGGAACACCAATTGGCAGCAGGAAACCACATGCTGCAGGTATCGACGTATATAAGGATGACTTGCCATACATTCAAACTGTATGCTCATACCATAGAACCGTTTAAACACTAAAAGTGTAAGAGAGATATTTACGAAGATTTGGAATGCTAACAAGGTATGTAGAACACTCAGTATGTTAATGTAAAAAAAGCCTGTTTTGTATTAATTAAACGTGTACGCAATGCATAAAGTGGGAAAAGGTATTATGTAGTGATGTCTTGTTGAGCATAGTAACGCTTGTAGAAATTGTGTGTCCTGCTGTGGGCCACAAGGTAAACATCACATACACCACAAGGGATGTTACATGAGGGCTTTAAACAGAACAATTCCACACCACCCGCCGTCAGTGCTAGGGTATGTCCAACAAGTACGTGCCATAGCAGGGGATAGTATATGTTGATATACTGTCACAGTAGGCATGTGTATGGGCATATAATGACAATAACATGCCTAAGGTGGTCCTGCTGTGCAAGTATGCTTTGCTTTATGGGATAATGTGTAAAATATGTGTAATGTACAGTATTGTAGGTAGATATGTCAGATATTCTACACAGCATAACTGTTATATCATGCAAACAAAAGGTATCGTCTATTGGCATGTACAATACACAATAACAGGATACATATGACTTGTAGTCATGGGACACTGTAGCAGCATGATAGCTAATCAAAATGGAAGAGCTACTCAATTAACCATGCACAAAGGACATGTCATAGCTTCACAGGTTCATAGTGAGGTACTATGCTGTCTGGCAAGTCTATGTGTAAGCCCAACTACAGTATTTACACCGGCGGCACCTCTCTAGGGTATAGTCCTGTCTATGAACAGCAGAGTCATGTGTTACCTGCACCTCTGTACAGTACAACCACTGCAGTGATCCCTGGTGCATCAGTGTGACCGCCTACAGAGTCACCTGTGACCGGTGTGTTGGGTATGTTATAACACCCTATTGGCTGTAGTTGATGGGTACACGTGAGTCTGTGGGCTATAAGTAATTGTTGTTGTGTTTGGTAATGGGGGCTGCCTCTGGTGCCTACACAGAGTATGGAGAGGTTCTGCAAATGTCGTACTCATACTATGTGTGGCCTGTGGTGGTGGAGATCTAGTAAGACTATGTAATGAGTGGGGTGTGTTGCAAATGTTAAACATCCCCACATGAAAATCAAGTTCAGTCTGGGTTGGTGAGAGCATTATCCCCAGCATGGCTACATATGTGCATGTCCCACAGGCTGTAGTGTCGTATGTTGGGAGGTGAGCATTGACTGTGTACATGAGACAATTACTCTATTGCCACATGTTTGCCATATTCATCATATACACAGGCAATAGCACTGATACTTGATACTTGGACATGTATATTCAACCATGTCTCACAAGATATGTGAGTTATGTGTGTACAACAGCTGTTGTACTGTAAGCAAGCTGGAAATGTAAGGACAGACAGTGTACTTGTAAGAAATTAGTTGGAATGGGTGCTATAGTAATTAGTAGCTCATGAAGTGCTCACATGTTCTGAACAAGTGCTGAGCATGAATATGCAATACAGATAGGGTGTTGGATAATATCAACTCACTGCAATGCACAAGTGGAGATGACAGTCATAACTGGAGGCACTGCACTATTACCCTACTGAGTATGGTCTGCAAGTCTATGAACCTTTATCAAAGTAGATGTTAGCAGTACAGAAGTAGATCACAGTATGGATGATTTCACACTGCATAACATACCTGTGACAGGTCATAGGACATCATCACCCATACCATTTTCCAGCTACACTGAGTATACTAGATGTACCCTCGTATGTCACAGGAGTGTTCTACCAGTGGCCTGTTGACAGAAGCAGCAGTACAAAAGGTGTCTGAGTGACATGTGCATATCACACCAGTGGCAGCTACAGTAAAACAGGGTTAATGTTCTGTACTGCCCCCTCATTGTAGCCCATACCACACAGACAAATGGGAGGCATCTGTGTATGTAAGGATGTGAATGGCCATGACCTAGGAGCAATAGCTGTCTCAGTGTTGTGGACAACATACAGAATGGGCTTTGTGGGTTAGGTGTGTGACATATGTGCACAATCTGACAGCTGATAATAGCATTATCACCACTAGGTGAATAACCCTGTACCCATTAACTACCACCTAGGCAGCGGTCAACATTACGGACACTGTGTAAGGGATGGTGCTGTGCAGTTCACCTCCCTGAGTTGGTGATGTCTCCAGGCCTATTAGGTAGTCATACGAGGCACCCATGTCATGACAGGGTGGCATCCATGAACATGGAGATCATTGGACAGGCATACTCAGTACTCGGGTGACCAATATCAGATCACATATCACCTTTAAGGGGTATTGGCCATGCGTGGATGGGCAATACCAGCCTTAACAATCCTCACCTCCACTATGCAGCATGCTGGCTACCTTGCACAAAGACATGTACTACACTGTGATGTTGGACATGCTACACATACATATCCTGATCTGAAAGACATACGTCATGGACAGCCACCGTCCTACTACAAGGATCGCCATATGCTGGACAGATCCCTGTGCCATACATGTTACATACTCCTGCCATACCATGCAACCCTGTCCATCAAAGCTGCACATGTCATCTATGTCATACTTGGTGCAATGACCGCATGGTAGATGTATTATTAACTGTCTGGATCAGTAATGTGGCACTGATGCACCTCACGGTGGCAAAATAGCTGTCAGATACAGCTTGAAAACCTTGCCCGTACATGATATAGTTGATAACCATCCCTGTGAATGACGTCCGGCTAGCCATTGTTCCATGTCTATCACATGTGCAACACAGGCGATACGTGGCAGGGTGTTGAACTGCTGTACAGTGCTATGTAGATGTATATGGCAAAACACATGCATGTCAAGGTTTCCATGCAGATGTGTGCATTGTCACTACTCATGTCCATTAAGGCAGTGTATGTGTTGATATGTGACATATACACAGCATCAAGGTCAACAGCATTACTGTGGACACATCCAGGCATGTGCTGATAGGTAAGAACACCAGTACAGGCAAACAGACATGCCCATATCAAGGCAGCATCCACATGGAGTATGAACAATGTAATGAGGTGACACACATATATGGTGATGATATCCAATGCATAACGGGTGTTACATGTGTGTGACACAAACATGTCAGTCGTGTCAGTGTCATGACGATTTGCAAAGATAACTGTTCAGATATACTAAATTTAATACAAATGTATGTGAAGCTGTATCTGTGTACATCTCTGTGATACTGTGACCTGTCTCCATCATTATGTCTTCCAGATAATGCCTCGTTCGTGCCTGCCAGTGTATAGCCACCTGGAGGATGATGCCCTCATCCCGTACCTCCATGAGAACTATGAGGTGTTGTTCAGCCATGTGCCACAGCATGCCCAGCAGCGTGACGACCTGTGGCAGGACCTTCACAGGAGGGTTAATGATGTGGGTGGCCATAACCGCACCTACCAGCAGGTGTGCAGACACTGCACAGACCTGATACGACATGCGAAACAGCTTGCCAATGCAATCGCCAGGGAACAAGGTGGAACAGGTGGTGGGCCACCAACCCAGCCCCCACTCACACCCACCGAGGAGCTACTGGCCAGCCTAGGGACACCCTCAAAACAGCATCCACAAACACTAGCTGCCATCATGGAGGTGGGTGTCTCCCAACTACCGAGCCTGGAGTTGCCTGGTAAGTCACTACTGCACATATGACTATTATATCCCATTTAGTTGCATGTGTCACTATACAATAAGTAATGTAACATCATATGCAAGGTATGTTTACACACATGCTGCATACTACACTATGCTACCCTGTGTATGCACACATGTGCATACTATATGCTATTGTAAAGGCAAATGTGTTAACATGCACAGTGCACCCTGTGGCTGTCATACAGTCATGGATAATGTTCAAACTGCTGTGTCACCCCTATACAGGTACCTCTGGTGTGCCACACAGACATCTGTCTGTTTCAGGTGAGACAGTTATCAGTATCAGGCATGTTAATGCATATATCTATACACCATGTGGCCAGTTAACACATGTACACATAATGTATGGTCCAGTCATGATACACAGGTTGCATCTGTCATCATTCACACTGGCTACCCATGTGCAATATATACAAACTAAATGAAACACTGACATGAAACCACAGTATCTGTCATTGCTAGATGTGTGGACTGCTGTGCATACAACGGTGGAGGTGTTCAATGTAGGCATATGTACTATACATTGGAACAACACATGTGTGGTACGCAAACAGTACTACACAGTGAGCTGGGATATGGGCAGCCCACAGGAGTCACCATTGTGTAATATGCCCCTGCAATGGGTGCAGACATTGTGATGTGCCATCTGACATGTCCCAGACATGTAGTGTTCCGGCTGCAATATCGTCTCACTATCCCATAATACATACCCCACATACCAAACATACAACCCGTTGTCTGCATAGCCCTGTGGACAGTGACATATCTGATATCTATGGGTGTATGTCATATGGGACAATATAGACATGTGCGATAGATGGCCATCACAAACATTTGGCCAACACATGTTCACACATGGCCATGGAGGATGGCCATAGACATGTAACCACACAGTAGTTGTGATGTGTATATACCCTGTTGCACATTGTCCACACATGGTCCAACTATAGCCTTAGTTGACTGATTATACAGTTGATGTGGAACACTGGACATCCTAAAAGCCTGTGCACAGCTAGTGGAGGTGTCACTTAATTTGACCATATAAGATGTGTTGAACATTGCGACTGTGTCATAGCATGACAGTAGTTGCCTGTATAGCTTCCACAAATATTGACACCACATCAGGCCACAGATACAGTACATTTCCTTTACTGCTGTAGGACATCGCTGTCAGCTGTGCACCTCGTGTGTGTGTGGTACATTAATGTCATGTGGGACATGGTGTATTGACAAGTCTGCCATATGTGGACATGGTTGCCAGGCAGCTGAGACTTTGGAGTAGTTGTGCAGGGGTGTCATCCGTAGGTCTTCCAGTGACCTGTCACATGACACAGCATGGTTTGGTGTGTATACACCTCAGCGACGTGGGTCACAATCCACAGTTATGTAATGTGTATGCACACAGTTATGGCTATGCACTGTGTGCGTATTACACACTCTATAGCAATATAGACGCCTCATGATGCCATGCAATGGCACAGTGTCTGTACTTCACACTGTATAGCAATGTATACACCTCACACTACCCTTCAATGCTCATGCACATTTGCTAAAAGGGCATTCTATCTGTAGGACATACAGACAACACTACAATGTGATACCCATTACAATGCTGTACATGTGTCAGGGCACCATTGTGTCAGACATGTATGCATGTCAATGCACACAGCAGCAGATTACATATCAAGGTCACTTCAGCCATGTATACTGTAACCTGTGCTGGTCCACATGGTGTATCACAGGGATGCATGCATACTACCATGATTGTGTGAACTGCATGGCTACTGCTTGCTGTTGTGTGCAACCCAGGGAGGTATGCTAACTATCACTATTAATGTCTGAGCTGCATGCCGTCTACTGTATCACATGCATGCTGCATGCCGTCTGTCAAATCACATGCATGGTGTGTCTGTGTGTCAGTGTGCCAGTGTGCCTGTGTGTTAGTGTGTCAGCGTGTCAGTGTGTCTGTGTGTCTGTGTGTCTATTGTAATGTAGAGTCTTTCTTTGCATTCACAGGTGATGTAGGTGTGTTACCCTCCTGCGGTCCATCTGATGTTAGTGTCCCCACAGATACTAGCAGTGATGAACATATGCATGAGGTACAGGCAGGGTTGTCAGGGGCTGAATCTGTGCCAATGGTTGCCATCCCAGCTATGTCCCCCTCTTCCCTGCACACACTTCTCATGCCAACACATACCCCATCACCAGTGGCCATAGAGGAAGGACAGTCAGCGTGTGTTAGCTTGGAACAGGAACGTGTGGTGGCTACAAAAGGTGTGTCTCCACACCATGGTGTCAGTGTGATGACTACAGATGTGCCACACAGGCATGTGGCCAGTGCTGCTCGTAGGAGGACCTCTGGCAGACATGCACTTGCAGGACAGAACGCAGCAGCTGGTGTCACCAGATGCATGTTCCAGACTGTAATGGCAGCACAGGCACATGCTGAATGGCAGAACAGTGAAGGGCAGAGGCTTCAGAGAGCTGCTATCTGTACTCTAAATGACAACATCCAGGCATTGGCAAATGCTCAACAGCAGATTGCTGATGTTCTGGACAGGCGATTGGGTGACATGGTTGGAATCCTTGACCATGGCATGGCAATCCACGAGCGTGAGCATGTGCCAGAACATCTGGTAGGAGTGAGGCATAGGCCACGTGGACATAGGCCAGCTACACCACCTAGTGTAGGTCAACATGAACGAGCCACCTCACATGCCCACTCCCATAGTGCCGGCAGCAGTAGCAGTGCAGTTGGTGCTGCGCTGTCCACACCGGGATGCAGCAGGCCATGGGGACATGGCCCTGGATGTTCCCAGTGGGGACACGATTCCAGTGGACAAGTGTCATCGGACAGTAGCCAATCTGTACCTCCGCCTGGTAGTGCCCATGCAACCACTGGCAAGCACAGGTCACGTGGCCATAGCCGGACACAGTAAGCTGTACATTCTGGTCTGTACAATCTGGAGCTGTCAATAATACCCCTGTGTAGGCCTGACAAAAGGCAAAACTGTGTGCACACATACACGCACACAGCAGAATCATCTGTAGAGCACCGCAACACCCACATGCATAATGACCACACATGTCCAATCAGATCACCGGACCTTACCCACACACATGATGTCATCCACTGGTGCAGCCTATGCCCCTGGCAAACATTATCACCCTGTGCATATGATGATGCCTGTGCCGCATCCCTGTCATCCACACCATCGGTGCAGGGACATGCTCATATGGTTTGATGCACAGGGTGAAGGGAATAGTGAGATAAGTGTATATTACATTAGTTGTGTACTGTTGACACGCACCAGACATACCATGTAGTAAGGTTTATAATGCATTGTTATATGTTCACAGTATGTGTCTTGGTAACAACGGTAACAGCATGTTGGTAATTATGCCCTGCTTCCCTCCTTAAGGTCTAATTGCATGTGCCATCATGTTACAGTGTTTGCAGTTGGAGTGCATTGTTGTATGTTCATAGTATGTGTCTTGGTAACAATAGTAACAGCATGTTGGTAATGATGCCCTGCTTCCCTCCTTAAGGTCTACTTGCATGTGCCAATAAGTAGCAGTGTTTGCAGTTTCACATGTGTAAATGTGGAGTATTCACAGGCATGTATGGCAATACCAGCATGCTATACATAGCCTCAACCTCACTGTTAGAAAGGCTACCATTCCACAGATGTCCACACATCTACTGATCAAGAAGCATGTGGGCCGTTCAATAGGCTACAGTGGCTAAGAGACGTGACGTCCATACCAGGCCACATCACAGGTATGGTGACATGGTGTGGGGGGTTTACACAGCGGACTGGCTGATGATAACGTTAGAGGCCACTTGATAGCATGAGGCCTCACTGTGTAGCAGTAATACCCTGTCACATTACAGGATAAGAACACACACAGACATACACAGAAACACACAATAACATGCCAACACTCATGGGGTCAACAACACTATAACGCACACTCGATAGTGTTGAGGTGAGGACCCCTGCCTATGTGGTAATCACCCTCACAGTACTGTGCACCCACACGACGCGACACAGAGAATGAGCATGTACAGGTAGCCAGTAAGGCTGAGACCGATGGAATCAATAGGGTAGTAGATTGCATCACCATGAGGGGTTAGGGATGCTGTCTGTTCTGTATGGTAGCATACACCCTCAGTCCATGCACCAGACATCCATACATACACACACACACACACACACACACACACACACGCACACACGCGCACACGCACACACGCGCACACACACACACACACACACACACACACACTGTGGAGTCCACAAATGTCATTCACATACAGATAGCTGACGTGTGTGATACACACACCATCACTGCCTAAGTCATGCTTTCTACACTGCAGTATGTACAGATCTCTACAACAGTGTACAGGGGTGTGTAACAATTGGGATGTATTCCCCACCATACGTGGCATATATGGTCACACAAGCAAACACACATGGCAGTACTGTGAATGATACACCTGCTATATGATGATACGTCTGACAGACATGCAGCAGTATTGGCCACATTATGTGTACCAACGCTACCTTCGGCAATTGTGCTGCTATATGCACACGGGAGGATGTAAGTGTTACAGGTGTCAAGTGATTTACAGTCAGTAACACCCTGACCGCTGTGTAGGTTGTATGTCTTCACCTTCAAATAACAGTAACATAGCATACTGTTTGCACATGAAATGTTAGGATGGCTTGTGACACACCTGTGAGCCGTCTTTGGCAAACATCCATCTGCAAAGGTGGATCACCACTTTATGTACACACATCCATCCATACCTGATGTACATCCTACCGTACTGTTAGTATTTCACCATATACAGGTGTCAATGATGGGGCTGCATTGCAACTGCATATTGTAGTTAGGTATAGATGAATTACATACATCAGCTACTGCACATGCATGGTAGCTGCATGCACACCACTACATGTACATGTGTGTTGGTCCTACATGCCTGTCATGTAGCCATGTTTGTATGCATTGCAATTGGTGGACATGTGTGATGACATACATAACACATGGACTGTTGTATGATATGATGGTTGTCATGGATAACTAGTACAGAGGGAATGTTACCTCAGTCAACATTGCTACCTTATGTACTGTTAGCATTCAACAGCCATGGACCTACTTTCCATGTGCATGTGTGTGATTGCTGTAGCCACTTGTCTGCATGGAGGACAGCAAAAGCTATGCTATGTACATGTGTTGTGGGTGTGGTCCATGTACATATCCACTGCGATTACATGTATGTCTTATCCAAACATGAGTGTTCTTTGGTGTACTGTGACAGTCATCTGTTACAACTGTGTAAGACCCAGGGCCCCTGTTATGTGTAGAGCCGACCTGGTTATGAACAGTGGTATCATTGCATTGCATAACACATGATGGGACCCTGTCAGTACATGTGTAGTCTGCACAGTTGCTGTAGACCTATGTACAGTCCACTGGTCATGAGTCACATGGGGTTGTAGTAATGTATGGATGTGTGTTGCTGGTCCAAGGACATGGTGATGTCTGAGGGCTACATACTAGAATGCAACATTTACCTCTGTGATCTGCACCTGAGACATCTGTGATGGCTCTTGAGTGTGCACTGGTCAGTACTTGTGAGAGGCCTTCATGTACGTGGGGACAGTAACACCAAACTGTGCCCTTCCATGTTTAGAATCAGTGCGCATGCAAGACAGCCCTTCGCTACTACTAAGTGTGTGAGCATGGCCAGTACGCCATTGTGTAAATGTGCACACAGTACATTCCAAACTGTTCCCTTCCATGTTTAGAATCTGTGTGCATGCAAGACAGCCCTTCACTACTATGAAGTGTGTGAGCATGCCCAGTATGTCATTGTGTAGATGGACACACAGTACATTCCAAACGGACGTGTGATACTAAGTGTATGAGCATGCCCAGTGACACCTTGTGTCGGTTATGTGCCTCTGTGTATGGGCATGGCCATTGACATCCTGTATAGTGATGGTGGTCAACAAGGCAACAGATGTCCATACCCCACGTCAGGACGGATTCCTACATTGAACACACTGGTTGACTGTCTTGAAGGGTGTACTGTCTGTGGCGCGTCTTGTATCTTTGTAGTGTTGTAATAGTGCTCCGTAGATAGTCAGTTGTCCCGCTCACACCACTGCCTTGTGTTTGTCTACGTCTACTTTGGGACAATAATATGCTTTTAGACTGCTCACTCTCTCTACATTCCCTATCGGCATCTTTGCCTTTGCGGATGATGTCATCCAACTAGAAGTATGCCTCTGGGAGTGCTGTGTTTCAGTAATCTCAGTAGCGCATTCTGTAACTGCATAATGCTGTACTGTGATAAGGTATTTAGGTGTATGTTCAACTCCCAGCCCTGCCAAGTGTGTGTTTCCAGTTGCCTGGGGACAGAGTAATGCTTTTAGACGGCTCACTCCCCATACATTCCCTATCGATGTCTTTCCCTTTTGCGGATGATGTCATCCACCTAGAAGTATGCCCCTGAGAGTGCTGTGTTCCAGTATTCTCGGTAGCGCATTCTGTAACTGCGTAATGCTGTAGTGTGATAAGGTAGTTAGGTGTATGTTCGACTCCCAGCCCTGCCAAGTGTGTGTGGGTGTGTTTCCAGCAGCTTGGGGACAGAGTAATGCTTTTAGATGACTCACTCCCCATGCATTCCCTATCGGCATCTGTGCCATTGTGGATGATGTCATCCACCTAGAAGTATGCCTCTGGGATTGCTGTGTTCCAGTAACTTTGGTAGTGCATTCTGTAACTTCGTAATGCTGTAGTGTGATAAGGTAGTTAGGTGTACATTCGATTCCCAGCCCTGCCAAGTGTGTCTGTGTGTGTGTGTGTTTCCAGCTGCCTGGGAGCAGAGTAATGCTTTTAGATGGCTCACTCCCCATACATTCCCTATCGGCGTCTTTGCCTTTGCTGATGTCATCCACCTAGAAGTATGCCTGTGGGAGTGCGGTGATGCTGAAACTCGGTAGCGCATTCTGTTACTGCATAATGCTCCAGTGTGGTAGACTAGACAGGTAGATGCTCGATTCCAAGGCATGGCAGGTGTGTGTGTTTGGCAGTTATACCGTATGTGTTGGTATCTGTGGGTGGCTAGCTGCGGGATGTGTTCAGTGTGTTTTGTTGCTGAGCTATATAGTATCCACAGCCTGCATATTTTGCCAAGACACTGGGTTGTCAACACATACATTCGCCAATAGGTCTGGTGAGTAAATGTCAGCAGCCTTACTCTTACCCTTGATACGGTCTGACAACACTACATGATGCAGGTGGTACATGTAGTTTCCTTTTCATTCCTGTCTAATGCTTTGCTGTCATGTGGTCCGCTGTTGTAATATAAATGCAATATCTACATATGTGTGTACATGTATATGTGTGTATGTATATATATATATATATATATATATATATATATATATATATATATATATATATATGTATACAAATAATATATATGATATATGTAGATATAGAGGTAGACATAGATGTGAACATATTTGTCTGGGGACATCAGCACTATTGAATGTTTGTGCCGGATGATCTGTACGTGATAACCTGGGATCTATGTATATCTGCCATGGTGTGGTGGTAATGCACATCATCTGTAGTGTGCAGGGTAACAGGTTGTAGTCATGTAGACACCGGTTATTTTGTTGCTGGGAAGACTATGGGACATCGAATATGGTGATAGTAAGGCACCTATTGCCAGTTGTGTATGGATCTGAGCAACACTGAGCTTGGAGGTTCAGTATGGGTCATATAACTATTCATTAGAAGGCTATACTATGCAGATGAGGTTGACAATAGTGTATCCCATTTATCACCAGGGTGTGATGCAGGTCCCTGGAGTGTATGTGTGTAGTCAGCCGGGTGCAGGAATTGAATATAGTTGACAGCATGGGAGGGGGGGTCAGGCATACTGTAAGTACATTGCAGAACTGTGCCTTGGGAGTGCTCCTGCCTTAGCACACCTAAGCTAGGGGTGTGTCTATACCTGCCTGGTGACATTGGGAGGGATGACAGCAGTGGTGGGGAAGTCAGGGTGTACAGGCTTCACAAACAGGTGTTGATCAGCACAATCAACAGATGACATGGCCAGCCCGCACCTGAACAGTACGGTAATGTGAGCAAGCAGCATACACACAGGTTTCTTCCGCACTCTACACCACCGGTGTATACCTGCGGGGACATTTCATGACACAGTCCAACCAAATGAGAAGGGCTGCAGCAGGCAACATATACCAACATGTGCAGGAGGCTGCAGCAGTGAGGATGTGTATGCTGCTGAACAACCCTTACTGGGGTGACATAAGACTTTATTGACCCAGGGTGGTTTACCAGGGGCTACATGGACTGGGGATGGTGGAGCACTCTGGGGTGGACAGAGACCTCCTACAGTGGCTTGTTGACCTGTGCCTGCCACATCTGACACATCAAACAGGCCGAGGGAAACCCATCACAGTGGATACCATGGTATGTGTTGGCCTAGGTGTACTAGCCACAGGTACCTCACACAGCACAACTGGGGATATCATGGGTATCTCACAGGCATCTGCATCCAGAGTATTGCACCAGTTCACATACGCCATGTCAACACATGCTAATGAGCACGTACGTGTCCTCAACACACGTGATTAGCAGACCAGCAATATGCATCAGTTCAACCACATGGATGACTACCCTGGGGTACTGCACACACATACACATCGAAGCATCACCCGGTGAGCGGGGTAGGGCCTACAATCACTGCAGGGGCATACCCTCCAACAGCTAGGCCATATGCGATGGCCAGGGCATGAGATTTAATGTGTGTGCTGTCTGCCCTGGAAGCTATGATGATTCCAATATATGGCTTCTGACACAGCTGTACCACACCAATGCCAATATGGACATCCCCTACAGTCTCCTAGTGGGGGATGCTGGGAAAACACTGGTGTCGTGGCTGATGACACCCATCAGCAATGCACACACACCTGAACACTCACATCATAATGAGGCGGATGCACAGGCAAGACATATACTTGTGCATGTGTTTGGGATACTCAATTCACAGTTCTGGTATCTGGACACATCCGGTTGAGCTCTGTAGTATTCACTAGCTACATGCATACAAGTTGTTATGGTATTTGCTATGCTACACAATCTTATCCTGCAGTAACATTTGCAGCAGGAACAGCATGGGGCAGGGCCACACAGCCCAACACCACTGCCAAGGCCTGTACAGGCACAGTGTGACTTGGTGAAGGAACTACCTGAGCAGGGCACAGTCGGCGAAAGCCCGTGCACAGTATGACCTGTCCTTGGCAAAGAGGCAACAGAAGGCATATTTACTGACACAGTAGGTACCCACGGATTTCCCCTCTCTGATCCGCACACAGTACAATGGATGCCAAACATGACACTACCTGTGCTCGGCCATGTATAGGAGGTGCACTGTGTGCATCCGACATAGGCAGCCCTCCAGCACTGTCCTCAAGTCCAGAACACACCTAGGGTATGTCTATTGACCTAACAATTGGCAGTTGTATTAGAATGTGTATTTACCCATTGCTATGGTATGTATGTGAGCATACAATTGACTGTGGTGGCCGAATGTTAGGGCAGCAGACAGTACACATCCATAGTGGCACCATGACCTCTGTAGCACATACGGGGGTCACAATGGTAGCCAATAGTAGACAGGGTGTCTTACCCACTGCAGATTATGGGCTGACCATCATGTGTGTCCTTACAGCCCATACACGTTCCATGCAGCTGGAAAGATGTGGACCAATACAGACAAATGATATACAATGGCCTATGGATATGCCCAATGAATGACCCCAACCCCCTAAGACACACACAGACTACAGCAGGCCAGGCAGTTTGATGTAGGTTGTGTAAGCTAGGACGTCCAACACCACTGTGCTGGTATTTAAAGCTGGGAACTGACGTACACTGGTATCCCTCCAACCAGCAATTTAGGTAAGTCCACACACTGACATGGAGTACCTGGCATACCAGTACTGTAGCAGCAGATGTGTACAACTGTCAGCTGTGCCCCTGTCAAACCTACACATGTGAGAGTCATGTGCGCCACCCACGGTGCTGTGTAGGACTGTGGTTGTGGTTGGATGTCCCCCCACGCTATGCAGACATATAGCAACTGTCAATGCCACATGACCATTAGCTACCCTCCAGACACAGCATGACACCTGTCTGTGTAGGACGGAGGGGTCAGCAACACAGTACTAAATATCTCGACATGTGACACATGCGATACAGTTGACCATACTTGGCATGCTCACACACATGACGGTATGACGGTAATGTCGGTCGACAACATGCGTAACAGTCATACTGGGCATGCTCACACACTGAAACACAGGATGGCCAGGCATGCATACACCAGTGGTCCGGACATATCTGCCAGTACATTGCTATACTGTTGGATGACTGCGCTGTATGGTGTGTGTGTGTGGTCTATTGTCTGTACATATGCCATGGTCTATTGTTAATTCACATGAGCTATGTGCGCAGGGTACTGCTACCAACACCTGAATAGAGTGGTACTTTGTTTGCGGACAGACTGACGCCTTTGGATACGGACTGGGTAAGGCAGATTCCAGCAGGTGGGAGCAGTTGTGCGTGGGTTTGCACAGTGTTAAGCACTGCTGACCTCTGGTCACAGCACCTTATACCCGTTTAGACTCCACATTTCTTTGGCAGTGCATTACCGGCATACTGGTAGACAAACACGCTTACAGCCGCTTGCTCACTGACATTTCTGCTTACATTTGTCACTAACGCTGGGTACGTGCGATCCCTTGTGATGTGTATTACATCGGACTAAATGACTACAGTATTGGCTATGTGTAACCATTTGGCGACAGCAGGCGTTCGACTGTACGGACTCGGTAGCCTGTCCAGTGATGTAATCATATTATATGCGTGTTCCTCATATGATCTGCTCCCATCTGCCTGATACATGGGAACCGATACTCTGCAATGCTGACATGTGACTATGATTTTGTTAACGCAGATGTCCACCGAGTCATGCTACCGTATACCTACTGTACGTTT
>NC_056725.1:1115480866-1115590866 GCF_019279795.1 Protopterus annectens
GATGGGACATTTTCGGAACACACATCAGATTTTACAGGCCGACACATACCCATGGTCAGTACAAAGGATAGAACTTTACTTATTTGCCTACATAAAAGCCTATTCTTGTAGAAGTTTAGTTGCTTATTCTGTTTCTTGTAACATTTAGGTATTTTAGATACAGAAATAATTATTTTATGCAACTATTACATAACATATGGGACATAATTATGTCCTACAATCTCAGGACATTTGCCATTTTTAATATTTTTTGTCAGGACACAACTGTCCAAAGAGGGACTGGCCCTCGCAAAGTGGGACAGATGGTAACCCTATTGGGGACACCAGATTGTTTGGGCCAACACATAGCCATGGTCAGTGCAGGTTTAGAACATTCATTAGTTTCCTAGCTGTGAGCCTATACCTTTAGCACTTTTGTTGTTTGCCTGTTTCTTGTACGAATTACGTTTAGTCTATCCTGACGTGACCGCTTCAGGCAACTGTTGCATGCAGTATAGTACATAGTTATTTCCTACAATCACAGGACATTTGGCATTGTATCATTGTTAGTCAGGTCACACTTACACACACATTAATTGTCCCTCACACAGTGGATCAGGGGGTATCCTGTTTGCGTCAGTGCCTTCATCACCCTTATACCATGTGCCACTATGCGAATGTGTGCAATATATTCTCTCGCTTATTCGTGTCGGGACACGTGCGTCACGGGCAGGTGTTTGATCTTGGGTAGTAGGTTCTGCATGACCATCTAGGGCTGGACAGTCTTGTGCACCACTACTGCGCATTCCAACTTGTGTCCAGATGTCTACAGGACTGGACATCGTGTCTTCATACCCATTCTAATGTTTACACAGGTTACTTATCCCATGAGGGATATTCAAAAATTTAACAAGACCGATAATAACAAGACTGATACCAACCATTCTTCTGGCGTTACGAAAATGTGCTGGGGGTTTTACATGCAAGGGATACATAGTTTGCAAACCTGAAACTGCCTAGGTTGACACTACCTACTACATATGCGTAGTGGTCACTATGTGCAGATGTGGCTGCACTAAACTAGTAGGCCAAGTATGGCTGGATTTGGTGGACATTCAGGTATGGTGGTGGGTTGTGTGCTGTGGAGGGGATGCTGGGTAGTCCATTATGCATCCAGGTGTGTTGCATTTGATATGACCACTTCCATAAAGACCAATCTATGGGTATGTGCCTGTGACATTTCTGTACATTTGTATCGCACATTTTAATATTCATGTTTGTGGGATTTTGTTCTACAGTATGGCCTGTCTGGTTGTATTGCAGATGTGTATACATGTTTTTGTGTTTCTTTCTGCTTCACTCACTGCTCCCTCATACACCTCCACTTCACCTATTCTGCACAAGACACAGTGTCACCTTTGAGGATTATACCATTACCCATCCCCCTCACACACATATTCCTGACACTCCATCCATCACTGCTTTGGTTGATGGCCCATGACACGGTCAAGGTAACACATTGCATACCCTACATATGTCAGGTACCTGTATGGTTGTGTGGACTACCCTGCCATGTTTGACCTTCCACATGCTATACCTTACGCACATAGGTACGCGCCCATACTTAACTTTCATGACATGGTTGGTATACCCGGGTAATACCCGTTCACCTGTGACACACCCTGACAAGTTTGGCTTGGACCGCAGATGTGCGGATTTTGGCCGACTGTTCTAATCATTGGTAGGATGCCACCTTTTCCTATGTCCAGGATGGGATATATTCCAGACACATATCTGATTGTACTAGACAACACGTACCCACAGTCAACGCTATGGATAATACTGTTCCTTTCAGCCTACATGTTGCCTTATTGTTGTAGCAGTTTATATGCTCCTTCCGTTTCGTTTACACGCTTATTCTATTTCCTGTCACATTTGGTATGTGAAATACAGACATACCTATTGTATGTGACTATTACATGCGTTGTGGGATATAATTTGGTCATACGGTCGCTAGATATTTACATTTATCGTATTTTTTGTTATGGACACATCTACCCAGCTGTGTACCCTCCCTCACAATATGGGTCAGCTGGTGACCCTGACCATTGGGCTGGACATACTTATTGGCTTCGTGCTAACATATGATGTGTTTCACTTCCACTTGGTGTAACTATCTACACTGCATTGGACTATGGGCACACAATTTTCAATGTCATTTGTTCACGGGATAGGGACCCGTTATTCCCTACCATGCATTTGTGTTTGCTTCTTCATTTTGTGTTCGCAGGAACTGTCTTCCATGCTTTGCATGCATTTCAGTATCCACGGACACTGACAGATGTGATTACTATTGCTTGCAAATTGTTATATGCAAGCATTTTAGGTTGCACATTGACAGCTGACATTTCCACGCCTCCGTGCAGCACTTCGACACTCCCTATGCACTCGCACTCCTTTCATATGCACGTGGCTGTGGCCCCAGCGCACCTTCATTAATATGCATTTGGTGCTACTGCGCCATCTTCACACCACAT
The DNA here is from genome assembly GCF_019279795.1 of Protopterus annectens. Classification (NCBI taxonomy): domain Eukaryota; kingdom Metazoa; phylum Chordata; order Ceratodontiformes; family Protopteridae; genus Protopterus; species Protopterus annectens. Next base: position 1,115,483,383 of record NC_056725.1, read on the forward strand.
GGTCAGCGCAAGCCTAACGCCGGCCTTGCGCCAAGCTTCATGAATCCTGGGGTATATCTTTTATCTGATGGACAACATGTGTAAAAAATAATGATAACTTTTGTGTGGATATATTATTACTATTAGAGTTGCCAGGCTCTAAATATCTATTATTCCCTTCCTCTGAAAAATATGGGCATGCCCGACTAGACCTTATGTTCTCTATGCTCAAAAAGCTATGACTTATTTCACTAACATTGTATTTCCTTGCTACTAACCTATCATTGAGGTCAGTTAATTCTCTTTCAAAGTTAGACTGTAATGGGTTAATTGCCTGTCCTTTTACTATATTTTTAAAGATGTATCCAGGATGCATACTATGTCTATTTAATAATGTATTCTTATAGCATGATTTCCTATGAATCCCTGTGTTTAATTTCCCATTGGTAAGGCGCTCAACATGAACATCTAAGAAAGAAATATTGTGGCGTGACATAGTAATAGTAAACTTTAAGTAATCAGTGAGTGAATTCACTTCAAAAAAATTACAGAAATCATCCTCATTACCCTTCCAGAGAAAAAACAAATCATCTATGAACCATTTATAAAATATAACAGATTTTTTATAACTAGGTAACTGAAAAAGTTTGTCCTTCTCCCATACTGCCATCACCAGGTTGGCGCAGCTATTGGCACAGGAAGTGCCCATAGCTACGGCTTCCTTTTGGAGAAACAATTCTTTATCAAAAAGAAAAATATTATTTTCTAACACTGTTTTAAGCAATGTGCAAATAAGATCAATGTTAGTATCCAAAAAATCTGTATATTTAGTTAAATAGTCATGTATGCTTTGTACACCTTGCTGATTTGGTATAACTGTAAAAAGGGATTTAACCTCCATGGTCACTAAAATATATGGTAAATGATCTGGTATTTCAGCTGTTTCCCTATATAACTCAAGTAGAAATTGTTTGGTATCTTTTAATATAACTGGATTTAAATTGACTAAAGGTCTCAATAATCTTTCCACATATACAGAAAGGGGTTCTGTGACCCAACCTCTACCTGCCACTATAGGTCTCATAGGGGGTTGCATAGGGTCTTTATGTATCTTAGGTAGTCCTTGGATGGTAGGGATTAGAGGATGCTCAACTAACAGAAAATCAAATATTTCTGTGGAAATAAATCTACTCAGGGATAACTCATGCAAAGCACTGTATACCATAGAGACATGTTTTTCAACATCACTTTCTCTAATAGACAAATAAAATGTGGTGTTACTCAGCATCTCATGCATATATCTATTATAATCTTGAGCATCTAAGATAACTACAGGACTACCTTTGTCTGCTGGTCTAATTGAGATATTTCTATCTTTCCTAAGATTATCTAATGCCCTTTTCTGTTGAAAAGACAAATTATGTTTCTTAGTATTGGAGTGTACATCTTTATAACTAGAATATATGTCTTCTTCAACAATTTTACAAAATGCATCCAAAAGTGGGTGTAAATTAGGGACAAAAATACTAGGTTTACATAATCGCATATCATGAGTATTACTTGCTGTATTATCAAATAATAGTTTTAATTGTATGTTACATGCAAACAGTTTAAAATCTAAAACAGTGTCAGAGATATTACTATATGTAGTTGGTATGAAAGAAAGCCCTTTATTCAGTACTTCCAACTCATACTTATCCAGGGATCTATGTGAGAGATTCCAAACTAAGTTGTTCCTGCCTTCTCCCACATTTTCTTCCAAGTAGGTCCCTTTAGCTCTCCTGCTGGAGCTTTTCTTTTCTGTCTCCCCATGCTCATAGAGCGGCTTCTGCCCCGCCTCTGTATGTTGGAAATAGGGAAAGGGGTAGGACATGTAGTACTATTATTACAAGTAGTAGTTTTCCTACGAACAACAGGTTCGATAACATTATGGAATGTAGAAGGCAAAATATGGTTTGGATTGGAAACAATTATGCCTTCAACATCAGTCACTTCACTAACATCACATTCAGATAAAACATGATTAACAGTTGTATGAGTTTCTAAAGGCACATTCTCAATCCCTAAATTGACATCAAAATTAGCTTCATCACAGTTATCATTACTTGACATATTTCTGTCTTTGTTAGTATCAGCATTTACATTCAAAGTAGCACTTTTAGAAACAGAAATACTTTTACCATTAGAAAAATGACCCAGAGAACTCGGCACACTCTTGGACGGTGAACCATTAGTCCTACTACCATTACTGGGACAGTTATTATTATTGTAATGAACTGTGTTTTTCAGCCAAAGTTACCATTAGTGGTAAATCACATTGATTATGATGTGTAGGGTCCTGGCGTCGAGCCTGGCTGAGGCGGTTTATTGTCTTGCTGGGCAGAACAAGGGCCATTGGACAAAGGGTGAGTACAACACTTAACGGCAGCGGTTTTCCATTTAAACGCCATTTCCCATCATACAAACACCTTCTGCATTCTTACTGTGATACATCACCCCAGTTCACATTTCAATGGTATTATATCGTTATACAACATAAAATTAGCAAGATATGCTCGTATACGGATTACGCGTCATACATGGTGTGTGCTGCAGTTGGACCGGCAATGTCTGCTTGATAGGTGGATGCTCTAACCATTACACTATTGCTGTGCTGCCTCATTTGCATGTGTACCCATGGTTCATAGTTACCAGAACAAGCACAGCAAAACAACAGTAACACAGCAGTCATCCATTCTCTGGTCGGAAATAAACCACACCACTACACATGCGCCACTCCCTACTTATCTGGACATGTCCCTTATGTTGGCTCACTCCAAGTATATTCAGATGTCCCAAGCTTATAGTCCTGGGACATATGTTCTTATAATGTTCAGGGTGTTCAATTAGTCTTCAGGTTTGGCTCATCCGAATGGTGACTGGGATGCCGTGTTTGAAAGTCACTTAGCATGTGCATACAGTTAGTTCTACTGTTAGCATCTTACTTGTGGTTGGGGATGCAGGAGGTTTGCTCACCTCTGGGCGGCTTGATATGACAGCACTAAATACTATGGGGGAGGGGGTTCCGCTGCTTTTTCCCTTCTAATTCATTATGACTGCTTTATTGTGTCCATGTTCATTCTTCATGGATATATATATATATATATATATATATATATATATATATATATATATATATATATATATATATATATATATATATATCTGTCTGTACATTCACATGCATATACACCTACATATATTTTTACATTTCTCATACTGTTGAATGATCGCCAGTTACCGTTGCGCATACCTGCTTACGTCTGCTTTGAGGTGTCATAATCTCCCTATTTCCAACTGCCATTATTGTGGGCATCATTTAAAATTAGCAGCCCTTGCATGGCTTGGACCCGGAACAGGAACAGCATAGTCACTGGTTCTACCACTAAACCATCCGTGATACGTTCTGTATGGATGGCAAATAGGATATATGACTTTACTACAGGCATTCCACAATACTGGCAACATATGTGACAGTCAGTTGGTGTATATATGTATAGTGCATGTTACTGTTCATAAGTTTCTGAGAGGCATATGTATACATTTGCAAGTACACATATTTATGAATAGGACACATACTTGACAACTACTTATATGCATGTATTTGCGATGTGTAGCTATGCGAATGTAAGTATGTACATTTATAGATATATGACTACATATCTGGAGTTATACATGGCCGTGTATATGAACAACTGCATATGGGAGGTACCTGTACCGTTTGTATACGGGGGTTGTGTGCATCATTACGACGAGGAACCTGGGCAGGGTATACAATTTGTGGACATGTACTATTTGGAAGATGGCTATGGGGAAGCTTCATGGGAACATGTGAAAGGTATTTATTCATGATAATGCATGTGGGGAGACGTGCATCATGGGGAGACGTGCATCACGGTCAGGTGTTTAATCCCGTGCCGTAGGTTCTGCAGAACTGGGTGGAGGCTGAACAGGGTTGTGGTCAGGTACTGCTAATCTGACTTGTGCCCGGTAGGGTTGCCACCTTTTCAAATGCCCAAAGTAGGACATGTTTTGTACAAACGTCAGATTTTGCAAGGCAAAACATACCCACAGCCAGTACATAGGACAGAACTTCACAGTTTTGCCTACATAAATGCTTATTCTTGTAGCATTTTAGTTGCTTATTCTGTTTCTTATAACATTTAGGTGTTTCAGAAACAGAATAACTGTTTTATGCAACTGTAACATTAAATATAGGAAATATGTTTGTCCTAATATCTCAGGACATTTGACATTTTTTCAATTTTTATGTAGGACACAACTGGCCAAAGAGGGACTGGATTACCAGGTTAGGAGCTTTATTCAGACCTGGTTTAAATGAAACAAATTAGTCATTTGGAGCCAGCTTCTGATTTTGCTGATTTTTTTTTATTTTTTGTTAATGTCATAGGATTTATTTTTCATGTTCATTGTCTATATATTTTTATTCACAATTTGTACATATTTGTTTTTTAGGGTGTATATGCCTTTAATATTTCTGGATATATAAGGATATACCAGAATGTGCTATCCACACTATTTTTGTTGCACTGAGGAAGGCTGGTCTCACAGCCGAAACCGGTTTGCAGTATGTAGTTTTCAGATATTGCCACAATAAATTAGATTTAGGCACTCTTCTCCCTTGTGCTGGTTCGTTTTTGTTGCACTCTGATGCTCATGGTTTGATCCGTGCACTTGTTCTACCTTGCGTGTATTTGGTTTGTTCCAAAGAGGGACTGTCCCTTGCAAAGTGGGACAGGTGGTAGCCCTAGTGCCCGGATGTCAATAGAGGTGGACATCGTGTTATGCCACAAAGTCTAATCTTGAGAACAGACACCTATCCCATGAGGGATGTCCACAAATTGTGAATGACAGACCCCATTCAGCTGGCTGTTTGAAAATGTGGTAGGGTTATGCATGCATGGGATACCTTGTTTGCAAGCCTGAGACTGCCTAGTGTGCGACTGCCTACTAGATGTGGGTAGGGGGCACTATGTGCAGATATGGCTGCACCAAGCTAGCAGCCAGAGTATGGGTGGTTTTAGTGGACGTTCAGCAAGAGGGGGTGTGCTGTGGAGGGGATGATGGGTATTCAATTATGTATCCAGGTGTATTGGGGTTGGATGGCTCAGTTCAGGCCAGACCATTATGTGGGTGTGAGCTGGTAACGTTTCTGTACATGTGTATCGCACATTTTAATGTTCATATTTTTGTGGGATTGTATTCTGCAGTATGGCCTGTCAGGGTGTATTGCAGATGTGAATGTATGTTCTTTGGTTTCCTTTCTGATTCACCCACTGCTCCCTCGTACACCTCCAGTTCACCTATTGTACATCCGACCCAGTCTCCCCTTGGCGAATTATTACATTACCCCTCACCTCCCCCCATATTCCACACACACCATCCATCCCTTCTCGGGTTGATGGCCCATGGCACAGACAACAGAATACATTGCGTACTCTACATATCTCTGGTACCAATATGGTTGTGAGGACAACCCTGGCATATTTGATCTTCCACATGCTGTACTTCATGCACATAGGTACACACAAATACCTATCTTTCATGAGATGGTAGGTAGACCCAGGTAATATCCATTCATCTTTGGGCCATCCAGACAGGGGCAACCTGGACCATGAATGGGCAGATATTGAGCGAATGCTCTGACCATTGGTAGGGTTGCCACCTTTTCAAATGGCTAAAGTGGGACATCTTCTGGACACACATCAGATTTTACAGGCCGACACATACCCACGGTCAGTACAAAGGAGAGTACTTTACTTTTATGCCTACATGACAGCTTATTCTTTTAGCAGTTTAGTTGCTTATTCTGTTTCTTGTAACATTTATGTATTTTAGATACAGAATTAACTATTTTATGGAACTATTACATAAAATATGGGACATAATTATGTCCTACAATCGCAGGATATTTGACATTTTTAATATTTGTGGTAAGGACACGACTGCCCAGAGAGGGACTGTCCCTCACAAAGTGGGACAGGTGGTAACCCTAACCATTGGGCTAGGCTTAGCAAAGGGCAGCGGCATGCAAACACGCTGTGTTTCGCTTCCACTTGGTATAACAATCAACACTAAAATGGAATACAGGCATTGGGTTTTAAATGTCATTTGTTCGAGGGATGGGGGCTCAATATTCAGCTACGTGCCTTTGTGTTTACTTTTTATTTTGGTGTTCGCGAAACTGTCTTGTATGCTTTGCATACATTTCAGTATCCACAGACACTGACAGGAGTGATTACTATTAGAGGCAGGCTGTACTAGTCAGCATTTTAGGTTGCGCGTCTGCAGCCATGTTCATGCCTCCGTGCAGCACTTAGACATGCCCCCTGCACTTGAACACATTTCCTATGTACGTGGACATTGTGGTAGCGTGCCTTCATTAATATGCATGTGGTGCTTCTCCGCCATCTCTACACTGCACAGTCAGCACCGCAAGGCTAATGCCGTCCTTGCGCCAAGCTTCATGAATCCCGGGGCAAGTCATTTCATCAGACAGTGCCTCTAGGCTGCCCCTAAAAAGGGGAACTTGTTCACAATTAGCTGTCCCAGGATTTTTGCAATGACCACATTTTTCTTGAATTCCTGAACTCTTTGCATAGCATATATTGAAGCACTGATTAGTGGCTATTTGGCTAGGAATGCACCAGATCTCTTGTAATTTAATAGGTTGCCAGATATATTCTCAATAAATGAGACAATAAATGTGAGTTTCAAAGCAAGAGAATTTCAAGGGAAGAGAATTTTTCTGTTAATATATATTAAGTATGTTTTCAATGTAAAAGTGTTTTGTTTAGCAAATGACCATCAGTGCTTTTGATGTAAAAATTGAAATAAATAAAATCTAAATCGCTATTCATTGTAAAAGCAAAGAAAACAGTATACACACTGACAGATTTGAACAGTATTTTTTTGTAATTGGGGAGAGACACCCAAATAATGTGATATCTGTATGGCTGTGAGGGGCAGGGCTTCACATTACCCTGCCTAGGGCACTATTTTCTCATGATCCAGCCCTGACTGAAACCATTTTTGGTACAACATGTATGTGCATATTCCATCTCTTGCTGGATGTATTGACTATCAGAGGATGAGAAATTAAAATCGCCCAGCTTACAGGCATCAACAAACTTGGTCGACCACACTTCCGGGATACTGGTTTGGATTTCTACAAAAATTAATGCAAAAACAGGAAACTGCTGTAAAGGGTTAAAATGAAATTGCACATGTCCTAGAAGGTTAGTATATGTGTTTGCAACAGGACAAGTGGAAATATGGAAAAGTCCAGAATATAAGTTTCATTTCCTGAGCCTGAGGCAGCATTCTTTCCAAATCATATGGTAAAAAGAACCTTATTCCATATTAAGCTACAATGTAGATAAGATGTTGCTGATCTATTTTTACTAAACTTGGCATATTTCTATTAGATATTTAGTAATGGTCTGAAGAATTTGGTAGCATTTTTCTATTGGATGCTAAAGTGGTGTGATTGATAAAGTTTATTAAAGTTTTCCCATAAAAAGATCATTAATTCTTTTGTTTGGGGAGATATGACTTCCTGAGTACTGTCGCCCTGATGTGTGTGTTATTTCTTTTAATAAGTTGTATTTTAATCTATCAATGACTGAAGTTTATTTTATTATGGCTGAGACTGCACAACATTGATCCCTGTAGAACTCTTGTATTTAGAATATTTCATTCAGAAGGTATACTGGTAACTTTCATAGCTTGGGATCTGCTGGATACCCAATTCACAATCCAATGGACAACATAGGGGCTTACATTAAAGTTTGCCTAATTTTATAATAATGCCAGCATGGGGAATTGTGTCAAAACTAAACCAATCCAACGAATAAAATAAAAAAAAGTCCTGGACACCACTGTAGGTATAAAAATTCTTTATGTATTCCACACAACACGAAGGATGAGCGCTTTTGTCTAATGACTAGACTTCATCAGATAAAAGCACTGGTACAAATTACAACTTATATACATAAAATCTCATTAAGTAATTACACTCAATTAATATTTAAAGGAACATATCTAAAAACCTTTTACTTCCCTGTGTGAATAAAGCATATGATACTAAAAAGGACTTTGTCATGATTTTCTTATATGCATTTCTACGTAGTATTGTGTCATGTACAATAACAAAGTAACAAACTAATTTAATAATTTAGCCATTTAGTCAATTTTATATAAAGATATATATATATATATATATATATATATATGTGTGTGTGTGTATATATATATATATATATATATATATATATATATATATATATATATATATATATATATATATATATATATATATACACCTGTTTAAACATTTTCAGCCTTTTTGTGCAATACAGGTTTTATACTAATATAATCATTTAAACCAGGTGGAGTGTTTGATTTACACCTGAGCCGCCATAACAGTTCCTTGTATAGCAAAACATTTTTTGTGTCACCCCCTCCCTTAGGAAAATCCCTTTGAACTAAATCAATAATACCAAATTTGAATCTTGTAAATGAAGTAGGGCAGGTTACACTATGTTTGTACAAAGCACTTGTTTCTTTGTGGGTCCTAATGTCATATAGATGTTTATAAATACGGTCTTTAAATGCCCTTTCAGTTTTGCCTATGTAGTATGCACTGTATGCAGTGCATAAAGCCATATAAACCAACATTTTAGACTTACAATTACCTTTAATAAATCTCACCACACTTTTCAAACTGTTGTTTAGTGTAACACTTGCCTCACTACATATATATGCACAAACGCTACATGCTCCACAAGGAATAGTAGTCTTATATTGAATGAATTCCTTGTTTCCTTTTTCAAAGGTCCTCTTGAAATTAATTCCCACCTTGTATGTGAAAATGGGTTGCGCCCCACTAACTGGTGTACCTCCTTGTCAATTTTCATTAAATTCCAATTGTTTTTAATTATATCTAAGAATGACTCTGAAAACATGTTACACTGAATAATACATGCTGCGTTGTATTTATTTATTTCAACCATAACTGCTTGAGAGGTCTGAAGGGATTGACCTAATAGGGCTTTGTATTTAATGCCCCATTTTTCTATAACCTCTTTTAGAATTTCAGTGACCATTTCCAAGGGGTATTCTCTCTCATTAAAACATTTACCCAGGAAGGTCATTTCCCATTCTAAATCACAAAAATCAGAAGTCATCCTAGCTATCCTAACTGCTTGACCTTTAATCAAGCTTTTCTTTTGTGTTAACGGGTGATGGCTACTATAGTGCAAGAAACTATTGCACCAAGTAGGCTTCCTATAAATGTTGGATTTAAAACCTGTAGAGGTCTTAGAAATAGTAACATCCAAGTAGTTAATACTATGTTCATTGTATGAATGTGTAAAAGAGAAAAAATGTGTACATGAGTTTAAATACTCCATAAATAGATTCAGTTCTTCCTTAGATCCATCCCATAACACAAAAATGTCATCCAGAAATCTCAGATACAGTTTACTGTGGCTGTAAAAAACAGAGGGAAAAACATACTTGTTTTCCCATTCTAATAGTACAAGATTAGCGTATGTTGGAGCACATGCGGCTCCCATAGCAATACCGCTAATCTGTTGATAAAACTCTAGTTGGAAATGAATGAAGTTTGAATCCAATATTACCTGTACAAGTTCTAACACCAAAATAATTCTGTCCCTAGGTAAGGTAGAATGTTTAAAAATACAATCACTAAAGTATTCAAATCCTTCTCTTCTAGGAATACAAGTAAACAGATCCTTCACGTTGATAGTAAGAAAGATGCAATCCATACTCCACAAGTCCTGGGTCATTTTATTCAAAAATTCCCATGAATCTTTAATTAAATGAGGAGTTTGGTTAATAATCTCCTTAGTATGTTTGTCTACATATACAGCCAATGGGTGTGTTTTAGAGTTCCTTGCAGATACTATCAGTCTAAAAGGGGGTGCTTGTAAAGATTTATGCACCTTGGATACTCCAAAAATGTTGGGAATATTTGGATACAGTTGTTTTAAATAATTGTATGTCTTGAAATCGATTCTGTTTTCTAATAAATATTCTTCAAGTAGACAGTCTATTCTGCTGTAAGCTATGTGTATCTGATTAATAGAGACAGGGGTATATGTAACACTATCTAATAAAATATTAATGATAACATTATTGTAATCTTCTATGTTGTAAATAACCACCCCTCCTCCTTTGTCAGGTTTCATAATACACAGAGTAGGTTGTGTCTGTAGTTGGTGTAACAAACTATTTTCTTCCATAGTTAAATTCGAATGTACTCTCTGCCATCCATTTTTAACATAAGTTGCATATATTTCCTCAGTAACAACTTTTTCAAACAACAACAAGGTGGGATGTAGTGGGGGACTGAATGTACTGTGCCTCACCAAAATATCTTCCCCCTTGTAATTGTTGACAATAGTGTCTTTACCCAGGTTTAATGTGATGTTCAGGTTTAATTTTCTTAGATATAGTTTCAAATCCACTAGCATATTAGCTATATCACCATACTGTGTCTTAACAAATTTAAATCCCTTTGAAAATAAATTAAAATGTAATTTAGTTAAGTTGTAGCTAGTGTAATTGAAAATTTTAAACCCTTTATATTCAAAAAGAATATCATGATGGTCGTCTGTTTGAACTATCTCATCCTCTTCCCTACTTTTTTCCATCCATAATTTGTGTCTAAATGTCCTGGATCTGGTAGAAAGGTGCTCCTGCTCGCAATCCTTTCTGACCTCCTAGGAAGAAAAAAATGACCCCCTTCACCCCCAAAAGAGTCAAGTTCATCCAGTGGTTTATGCCTAATATTTTCTTCAACTTCTTGATAGTCCTTTTCTGCGGCCTTATCAGGGACCAAATTATTTTCCCGGTATCCACCTTCATCATTACCTTTTTGTACATAACCTTGTGTTCTATTAATTCTTTTAAAAGGGCCTGTGTAAACCTTTTCCATTTCGTACTGTTTTTTATCTCTGTAAAATTTCTTTTGTTTTGTAATATAAATATCTTGAATTCTTTTCTCAATTTTTATCAAAATATTTTCATATAACCTCTGGTATTCACAAAATAATAAATCATTGACTATATCAGCATTTAATTTACTTGTTTCTGCAGTCAAAGTCAGTAAAAGTGCTTCATTACATTTAACCATACATTGAATAAGACCTAAACCACAAGTATCAAAGAAGCTATGAAACATTTTAGTATTAGCTTCTGTGTAATTAATACCAAAAGGGTATTTGAACAGCCTCAATCCCTGTGGCACAATTTTATGGGCCAAACAACTTTTCAAATAACTGTTATCAATCTGCATATGCTTCAGTTTAAACAACCTTTTTTCAAAAAGAAAAATCATTTCTTTAAGTGTAAGTGTAATTCCATCACTATTGCCATTAAATTCATCACATTTAGTTAACACATCCGTATCTACATTAAACTGATAGTTTTTTTCTAAAATATCCTTAAAACACGTTCCCTGGCCAAACCCAGAGTTTTTGTGCAAATACTGTCCGTAGCTATCACAGTTATGTGCACCTGAACAGCCACCCTGCTGTCTAAGTTCAAGTTCAATACCTCTAGATTGAGCACGTCCAGTGGTGGCTGTTCTATCCAAGTTAATTCGTTGTCGAGTTTCAGAAGAAAAAAGTCAGTTTTTACTAAGCCCTGTGTGGTCGATAGCGTGGCCATCACCAGCTGCTTGCTTCTGCAATCTTCCACAATCACTCGCAACCCACGAGCGTGGAGATGATGAACTAAGCATTGTGACTTCACTTTCCATGTGGGGAACGCCTTTCCTTGATGTTACAGATCCATCTACTGGTGTTTTTTTGATTTTTTTGGTTCATAAGGTCTATTAGCAAAGTCAAATCCCCTTTTAAGGAAGCAATGTCTTCTCGCATTTTATTGAATTCGTCTGAAGCAGACATGGCTAAAACAGGACTGGGTAAACGGTCATCGACCAACAAAGTAGAGTCACCAGATGATGTATTCATAGTACCAGTGCCAAAATGTACCTCTCACTTAATTAAGTATACCAAAGTGGGATCCTGGACACACCAACCAAGTTTGTTACTTTGTTATTGTACATGACACAATACTCCGTAGAAATGCATATAAGAAAATCATGACAAAGTCCTTTTTAGTATCATTTGCTTTATTCACACAGGGAAGTAAAAGGTTTTTAGATATGTTCCTTTGAATATTAATTGAGTGTAATTACTCAATGAGATTTTAAGTATATAAGTTGTAATTTGTACCAGTGTTTTTATCTGATGAGGTCTAGTCATTAGACAAAAGCGCTCATCCTTCCTGTTGTGTGGAATACATAAAGAATTTTTAAACCTACAGTGGTGTCCAGGACTTTTTTTAATTTTTTTATATTTTATTCGTTGAATTCTGTCAAAAGCCTTGATCAGGTTGAAATAAATGGCATGTGCTGAGTGATCACTGTCCACAGCCTCTGCATTCTTTTCAAAGAAGCTTACTAGGTTCCGGAGACAAGGTGTGCCATCCACAAATTGGGGTTTAGATCAGTTAAGTTGTTTATGTCCTGATAAATGAGGTCTGCTGTGATATCCTCCATGGTTTTGCATATAATGCAGGTAAAGCTGATGAGGCAATAATTGCCTGGGCCTATAAAGAGGCAACCCTTGTCCAGAGGAGTCACAGTGGCCGTTCGCAACTTTATCATCATGTAATGCCCTTAATTTTTGGTGGGATCATATATCCATTAACAATAAATGTCCCAGCTCAGGAGAAAGAGATATGATTGATGCTTCTGAAGTAAAAGAAGCTCCATAAAAATATATTTGGCCATGTGGTTTACTTTCTTACTCTAAGGTCGAATCAATCATATTGTCATGCTAACAGAAACTGAATGTAATGCAACAAGTCAAAGGTGTTTTTGAAATACTTCATTTGTTGCCTAAATAAAAAGGCCCTGCTTTAGTCTATCACTAAAGTTTATTAAGAAAACTTTCAATGAGCATAAATAAGATGCTCTGGTACAAAACACAGCTAAGATTTGTATTCCAGCCTGTGGATGTCATTGTATCTCAGCATTGCATTTAACTGCAACATATTCTTCTACTCAGCACTTGCTTTGAAGACAAATTTGCAGTGGTGAAAATGTTGCTTGGTGTGGTATATAATATAATTATAACTTAATAGTGAAATAATCTGAATGGGTACTGCATTACCCAACCTAAGAAAGATTGTATATACCTGTATAATGTCAGACTATTACAGTGAAATGCCTGAGAAATCCTACACTTGGCATCTGGAAAATATCATAAATATTCCCTTTGTGATATGTACTTCTTATGGAAAAACAAGTCAGTGAAGATATATTCAGGGATTTAGAAAGAACTCTACTGCTCACTTTAAGGACTGCAATAAAAGGGCCCTGTTTTCACAATGCAGTATTTGTAATTTGGAGACACATTAGCAGCAATGAGGAAAGACCTCATTATCAGCTAATGTGCATGTCTCCAAATCACTGTTAACTACCATGAGTGCAGATCAACACTTTTTTGCAGTATTTAACAAAGGCAGCTGGTATATTGTGTGTGCATAGATACCTCCCCTATTCACTCTCCAAACACACACACACACACACACACACACACACACACACACACACACACACACACACACACACACACACACACACACACACCACATACCCCATACCTTCTCCTGTATTGTCAGAATGCCCCTGATGTCTCCTTTTTCCTGTTATCATGGATTACTGATGCTAACATTTCACATCCACCAGTAAATGCATGGTAGTACAAACGCTGTTATACTTGTGACTTTCTAAGTTTGTAGGAGGAGTAATTAAAATGTGTCTCTACTTTTGTCCTATAATTAATTTTGGTTTTGTTTTGATTTCTTGTGCTAAGAGTATGAGAGATATGCTTACCGTTCCATGTCCCTCTCCCTCGTAAGTCAGAAATTGTTGCAGGCATTAAATAAAGCCTGATATCCTCATTTTATGTTAAAAACATGCAGCAGTGTTAGTACAGTGGAATAATGCTGTGCTTTCATGTGGCATGGCTGCAAGGTTCAAAGCTTTTCTCACCTCTTTGTACTTTGAGAAATTTGTAACTGATTTTTTTCTTCATTATACCCCTGGTGCCTAGTGGTGTTGCTGAGGACTAATATTCTTAGTGCAAGGGTATAAGGTTGGAATCCCTTTTAGTGCCTTTAAGATATGCTACTTATAGTATCACTTCTGTGTAGTGGTTACCCATAACCCTTTTTTAATTAAGTGCTTTTAAGGCATACAATATAGAGTACCCCTGAGCCATGTCTTCAGAGTTTTCCATTGTGTCTAGTGTTTCCCACAATCCTGTTATGTTTTAGTGCCATTAAGGACAAGATGTAAAAGTTCTCCCTGGTGTCTAATTGTTAACCCCAATTTATGTTATCTGTAAGCTACATTAAGGCATGATGATAAATTTAGTCCTGATGACCAGTGTTCTCCCAGAACAGTGTTTTTAGAGTTGTACCTGGTGGCTACTGGTCATGTCACCCACATCTTTATACTTATCCCTGGTGGCTAATGGCTCCCCTGAGCCATATCTTCACACTTATATCTGGTGGCCAGTGGTCCCTCGATAGTCTAGATAGGCGTGTGTGTGTGTGTGTGTGTGTGTGTGTGTGTGTGTGTGTGTGTGTGTGTGTGTGTGTGTGTATGAAAGAAAAATTGGTACTGCAACCCACGCTCACACAAGCACACACACACACACATACATTCATTCCATATACATACCAGCATACACACCTAACCTACCCCCTTACTAATCCCCCTACTGTGACCTTCGATGCAGACACACACCCATGCATACATGCAGACATGCATCCCCCTCACATACACACACCCCCTACACCCTAATACTATCTGACCATTACATTTCAATACTCTGCATAAATCCTTACTGTGGGCAGGTCTGGAGGAGCACACATGGCTAATTAGCATGTATTTCTCCCTCAGAGTGTCTCATTAGCAAATAGCACAGCTGTGGAGACAAGTCACCATGATGTTGCATGTCTTTCTGCTGAAGAACTTTAGTAGGGCTGTCTCTGAAAGCAGAAAGGTTACCACAAGTTATGTACCTCATGTACACCTCGTGGTAACTGTTCTAAATATGGGCCTGTAGTCTGTAAATGTTCTGTATTTCCCACACAAGAAGATGTCACATCCCACCCCTAATTTCAACCAAGTACAATGCTACAAATCAGAATATACTAATGAAATGCCCATCAAATTTTACATTTAATGCCTGTGTATGAAAGGGTCTATTGTATTTCCACTTTTAAATCCACACTGAACTTACAGGCATTACAATGCATGCACACTGACACGGAAACAATAAGAAACAACACTTTGACATAATAAGAGAAAAAAAGATATTTTAATGCACAGATAATGCAATAAACAAACTGTAGCAATTGTGTAATCTCTTTTTTTACCATCCTTTAAAAGCTTTATTCTTCAAAACTAGTTTTTGCAAAAAGGGAAATATTTTCTCATATCTGATCACTTAACCACGTTTGTCAGTCTATTAGTTTGAAATAAAACATTGCTGACAATGTGAAGCAATGACCTTTTATTACACATTCTAACAAGTTGAACTAACATTATATCAGATCTGCCAATCACAGAAATATTGCAATGGTGGCACCTACTTTTAATTGGATACTTGTATTTTTTCAGGTTTACCACAAGGGCAGCACTTAATTTTAATTAGATACTTATATTTTTCTAAGACATTATTAAAATTTCACAATCTCATAGCAACTGTTTTCTTTCATCAGATGTTCCTCCAATTATTACAGAGTTTATATTCTGCCTCTCAGTATTCATTTTGGGATTATTGCTTCTGTTTTGCTCCTGGTGAGAGAAGGAGCACAGGGGCATTATTTCCTGGAGACTGCTGATCACCAGAAAGCCTAATAACTGCTTTATAGGTGCCAGCTTGGGATTTGTGCTTATATTTTGCTCCTGGTCAAAGAAGGAGCAGAGTGTATTGATTCCTGACTGTTTCTGATTGGGCAGTGAGTGTCTATGTTTGGCCTTCCTGACTGATCTGTTTGATATTCAAGGCATCGACCAGGATAAAAGTTACAACAAACCTACAGACCTTTGCATAATCTGGGACAAGAGTGTTGATCACCAAACAGCCTGTGGCTTGCCTTTCATCTTGAGAGTGCTGCTACTGCTTGCTTCTGATGAGAAAAGAAGTGAAGGGACATTATATCCCAGCAGAGGATATAAAAAGCTGTGGTGAGACCAGCACTAGTAGTAGCCAGGTAGTAGCCATTCAGGTGAATCCCCTCTTTTCATCATTCTTGACAAAGCTAATTCTTTGTTTTCAATAATACTGTTTGATTTGTTGGAGTCTAACCTAACTTCAGAATATCACCCTAAATACTTCGGCCATACTTCGGCCATAAATTATCAGTGTCTACTTATTAGTTTCCACTCAAGTGTTTGGCAGTGCCCTGTATAGATGTAGACACGGTGAGTTGACATTTTTCTTGTAAAAGCACCCTTGAAATTTCACCAGGATCTAGTTGCACACAGGAAACTAGTTTAGAGTGACAAGCACTGCCCCCCCCCCCCCAAATTGCAAACCAGGTACTCGTGACATTACTTTATAGTCTTACTCCAACCCCCTAATTAATAAAATAGGGCCTATTGCCATGGATATGAAGTCTGCCACTATTTCGTTATCAGCTTGGTGAATATAGGCATCCTGAGGCAATGTAGAAATTTTCAACCAGTTAATTCTCAAACAAACTGATATGGTATGCGAGACATGTATTTATACAATGTCACTGGAGGCAAAGATCTCACATAAAAGCACTCCTAATGACAATCATGTTGCCAGTAGCACACATGCTGCGCCCATCACACACACAGTTCAAAGCAGACCCATAGACCCACATATTCTGATGCACTTAAACATAACCTTCCTAAACCCCAAAGACTTCCTAGATGAAGTACACATAACAAATACCCTCAGCAGCCCCAAATGCACTCTTTCACAACAACACATACAGCCACATATCATGGAGCATCTACTACTTCTAAGCTCATAATGTAAGCCACTACACAATTCATTATTCTGGTCATTGGAGAATCCATTGTGAGACACACTGATGTCCCACTCACCAGGATAAGTAAGGAGAAAGTCACAGTTGACTGCTTATCAGGACCAGGATCCACCACATTACACATGCAGTCAGGTCATTGGACCACAAGTACCAGACTGAATCAATCATAGCCTATGTGAGTGTAAATGAACCAAGACATACCTCCTTAGACTATATGAAGAGAGAAATCATGGAGCTCTCAGAATATGTCTCCCAGGGTGGTATGAGCCTAGGATTGAGCAGCATTTTACCTTTTCCAAGAAGGATGCCACAATACAAACAGAAGATGGTTGACTTTAATAACTGGCTTAGTTTCTTGTGTCATTTTGAGTGGGTGCAATGTTTGTCAGCATGGAAGGAGATGGTCAACAGACCACATGGTTTGTCAGGTATGGTCTGCACCTCTCCCCTCTGGGCTTTTGAATATTAGATAAAACTATACCTGGGATTCATGAAGCTTGCGCCAGATGCTGGAGTAGCATCGGCGATCTAACACCAAATATGGGTGCCAAGTGATTCAGGTACGAACTGTTTCCACATGCACTACCAGCGTATACCAGAGCTGCGCAGTTCCCAGCACACGTATGCTAACCCCATGCACAGCAGTGTAGCGTGCAAATAAAGGTATATAGCGATTCATGAAGTGGTGCAGGCGTAGCGTAAGCATGAAGAAATGTAAACCAAAATAAAGGTTTATATTTTTTCAAACATAAAATCGGAGCCATGAAAGCGGACCAAACTTACATATTAATAATGTTAATATATGCCAATGGCTAAATATATATCCAATGGCATAAAAAAACATGCACAACACATAAAAAATAACATTTAATGTCATGGCCACACTAACGCAAAGTAAAACCGCAGTGCATCAGTGCGCAACCGGGATCACAATGAAAATATATTTAGCTGTCATAAAACTGCAATGTAACACAATTCCTGAATTCCCCATAATAGTCAATGGCACGCATGCTACACCGCAACCATGGCACAAGGGTTGCTAAGGGTCTGTAACAGTGTTCTCCGAGGTAACTAGGAATTAGTAGTCAAAACCATGCAAATGAGTCAAGTAATACTGAATCGCAAACTCCTCGCTGGTGTAAGGATGTACAAATTGGCATAGCAGTAAAACACCGAGGTGTGGCCTGGAGGTAAACATGACATCAAGAGAGGGGTGTGTCACCATAGCTGTAAGCACATTGAGCATTGCTAATCCGGGTTGCCTATTGCTAAGCAAAGCCGCAGGATAGGGGTGTGGAAGTAGCCATAGCTTTGCTTGGCTGAGAGCACACAAGGTAACTGAAAGTGCATGTGAACGTGGAAGAAAACGTGCTTGAAACCCGGTAAATGGCTGTGTGCGATGTGCACCACAGCTGAAACAGGAAGGATATGCAGTGCGGCTGGTGACTTCAAATCAAAGGGGGACTGCAGGAGACAGCTGAATGGGTGGGGTCAATGGGAAGGGGTGCGGTCAACTAGAAAGGGGAGGAGCTATGCTCAAAACCACAAAAACTAAATATACTGCCCTGGGTGCCAAACCGTTACTATGAGAGTCCATTCAAGACAAAATGAAGTGTAGAAGAATAAAAATATTTCATTGCATTGGCTGCATGACAGATTAATATCTAGATGGAAACAAAAAAGGTTGTGAGGCATGAAAAAATAAATTACTTTTTTTAAATACATTAATGGAATGCCAGTCAAAATCAAGTATAAGAAAAACAAGCAGCACTCAACTCAAACTACTTCTTGCACTGCAGTTCTAATTATAATTTATATTCAGCTTTATTAAAGTACCAAGTAACATGCTGAAAGTAGATATCACTGATGCCCCCACTTGTAAAAATGTTCCTTATCCAAAAAAAGACCTGCTGCCTGACATCTACTTGTTTCATGGGGAAAACATGATCAAAGTAAAAAATGAAAAGCAAACAAGAAATAAGCTCAATATAAATTGCTTAAAAGGATTACTGTACAGGTTATGGACCACACTAAAAGGATTACTGTACAGGTTATGGACCACACGATTGGCATTCTGTTTATGGGTAAAGCCTGCAGAGATGACTGGAAGTCTCCAAGTGTAGTGAGACTCTTAAAATAATGTAATCCTGTCCTTTATTACAAATACTGGCACATGCATTTCAATACCCAAGGCTTATACATTATTTATTTATTTATTTTATTTATTTATTTTATTTATTTAACATTTGTTGACCGGGAAAGTCCGACTAGGTTCCACAGATCCTGTTTTTAGCGGAGGCCCAGGGAGAAATACTCCAGAAGCATGTCTTTTGACATTATCTAGTTAAGTATTCTCTACATGGCAACAGAAAGGCTTTCAATATTGGCAATTCTTTAACAGTATGCTTATTAAAGCTTACTTGCATCTTGCAATCTCAGCCAAGCTTACCTAATGGTCATTAAAGTATTGCTACTTAAACACAGAGCAACAGGCACTTTGAGTAATAAGCATAAATCAACACTACAAAAAATATGACAGAAACCAGACAATTCTGTAAAAATCAAGAACAGATGAAAAGCCACTCTAGTACTTGTGTCTACCTTGGATGGGGGGATACTCTGCACATTTACACTGCATAACTACTCCTTGCCTTGCTTCAACACACCCAGAGTCACTACATGGGGGAGTGGGGTGCAACAAGTATGTCACAGTTTGAAATGTCTGTGGCTGACTTGTGATGGCCCTGACACATTTGTCATACCTCTCAACCTCAGAGCAAGAAATCTGGACAAAGCCATACAAAGAAATGGGACAAAGGCCCAAAATAAGGACAATTTTTAAAATATTGCTCTTATAAACTTAGAAAGATAATAGAGGTATTGCATTAGTATGAATGTTCTGAATGGTATGAAATCTGAAACTCAAATGTCTGTCATTATTTTTAACTTCAGTCTTTAATGATTTGTCATTAATTTGCCAAAAATCACAATTTTATGAAAAATGGACCAAAAATGTGATGTAAAAATATAAAATAGCAACACAATACAGCTGGGAACCTGTCAAAGAAGGGATACTTTAATATTAGTACTGCTAACTTGAGCAGCTGACAAAATAAAAGAATCTACATGCATTTCTTAAATAAAAGTAATCTGATTTTTACAGTTATTTCTTAATTATAAACCCTCCACGTTTTCTTCCAAAATTGATATTTTGCGGAGGGATCATTAGGGGAAGAGCAACATTTTGAGCCAAAATCAGGGACAGTTGAGTGGTTTGCCTATGCCTAATTCTATAAAGCAATTTATTTGCAAGTACCTCTCAACCTGTTAATGCAATAAATCTGGACAAGGCCAAATATATTGGGGGAACATATAAACAGTACTAAAAATTGTTCTTGTATAAACTGAGACAGTTGATAGAAAACATGTCTTACTTTAGCATGCATCTTTCTGAAGGTTATGAAGTCTTAAACTCAGTGAGTCATTATTTAGTGACTTAATTCCTAAATGATTTGCCAGAAAACCACACATTTTATGAGGAACAAACCAAAAATAAGAAGCAAAAAATCTATTCATTCTTTGAAAATCTGTACAGTTGGGAGGTATGGTTCAGCTGGGGCTGCCTAAGTTTGCCGCCCTTCCCCCTCACAAAACCATGGTTGACTGGAGCCTCCCCCTGCAGCCATTCCAATGATCCATTACTTGGCTATTTCACTCCATTTACCATAAACACTAACGTGCATACTGATTTACTTCTATGATGATTTGAACTTCATTTGAAAGTTTTATTTTGCATTTTACAGCACAAACACTAAGACATCTGCTAAACAAACTTGGCATTAAAACTTCTCTGCCATTGAAACTCACATTCATTGAAACAACATTGAAACCCACATTCAAAGAAAATACATTTTACCCGTGGCAGATAAAGATTAATTCTGGGCTGTTTTCAAATCATAGACCCCTTGCATATGAAACATACATGTGCTCTTTGATACACCTTCCTATTGCTTTAAACATTTTTCCAGTAAACAATGAAAAAAAAAACATTCACCAGTGACAAAACTACCCAATTCAGAACATTTCCATCATAAAAGTCTACTCAAACTTCTACAGTCCACTATTATCAGTAATATGCACAATTCTACAGTCCACCATTATCAGTAAATATGCAAAATCTCTGAAGTAGTAAAAAAGTCATCTAAATAATTCCACATTAAATAAATTTGTAATGAAGAGGTTGCTGCTAGCAATCACGTTTATATTTCATGGTTTCATCGCAAAATGAAGTGTCTGATGCCCCTGAGGAGTAAATTGCCTAAATTACATTAAAAATAAGCTAGTAATACTGCAATAGGAAATGGATGGCAAACTGTTAACAGGCTCATAGTTAGTATCTTAACTTTCAGCATGGCAGCATTCACCCCTTATGGGAGTAGAACCAACAACCTTCTGCATCAAAAGCAAGTGCACAACCTGTTGTGCTATTAGCAATGCGAGCTGCCTTAGCATAATCACCACTAAACTTCTCTTCCCCTGCAGCACTCAGCTCCTTGTAAAATCTACACAATACTCAACTGCATCTCAACTTCACAGCACAAGAAATCTGGAAAAAGACACATTTATTGGAGTGGGCCAAAAGGGCAAAAATAGGGACACATTAAACATTGCTTGTATAATCTTGGAAAGCTGCTAGAATAAAATGCTGTGTTACCACCATACATTTTACTGCCAAGGTCCCTGTGCAAAACAGTCAGAGCAACATACCACTATACCAAATCAGCTGCTTTGTGAAAGAAAGGAAGACTGAAACTTAAATGGCTATCATTTAATGAATTCAGTTCTTGCCATAGCTGTCAACCTTAGCACAAAAAACCTGGACAAAGCCAATAACAGGGTAATACAGTCCCAAAAATAAGGACAAATTTCAAATAGTCATATTATAAACTTAGTAATTTGCTACAATAAAAGGTTGTGTTACTATATATTTATTGCTAGAATAAAAAGTTGTTTTACTATATATTTTCTGAAGAATATGAAGTCTGAAATTCAAATGCCTGTCAGTTTTACTTCTGATGGAACAAAAACAATTTTCAGCAGAGGCCCAGGGAGAAATACTGTACACACATGTCTTTGTAAAATGGCAGGACACCAGAGCAAATCCACACAAACACAGGGATAAGATGCAGACTCCACACAGAAGGCACCCCAGCCAAGAATCAAACCAGAAAACCTACACCTGTGAGGCAATAATACTGCCACTGCACCATCAAATATGTAAGGAGTCAAGCATTCAGAAACATGAAGTCTGAAATTCAAATGCCTGTCAATTTTATTTAACATTTGTTAATCAGGACAGTCTGACTTGGAACAAAAAAACAATTTTCAGCAGAGGCCCAGGAAGAAATAATGCAGACATGTCTTTGTAACATGGGAGGACACAAAAGCAAACCCACACAGGGAGAAGATACAGACCCCACAAAGACAGCACCCCAGCCAAGAATCAAACCTGAAAGCCTACAATTGTGAGGCAACAGTGCTACCACTGCACCATCAAATATCAAGCAATACAGCATTTACAAACCACAGATATTATGAGGAACAGATCAGATCAAATATGAGGCAAAAATCTGCAATTTTTCTACAAATGGTGGTGGGTAGGGAATTCACTTCTTTAACACCTGCATATAAGGTACAGGATTCAAGCCTGAGGTATTCCCTACCACACCACCATGAGTCTAACCACCAGTATATTGTACCTGGGGCATTTTCACACACACACACAGTAACAAATCCCTGTCTGAGCAAATCCACACCAGAGACTGCTGATGTTGCAGTCCGACCCTGATGCGTTTTCCCAGCGTGTCCCAGGACAGTCTATGCAGTTTTAAACTGCATAGTGCACATGCGCGAAAGTCCACAATTTTTTTAATTATTTTTTATTTTTATTTCTTTATTTTACAGTTGAGGGGGGGCTGCAGTCCAGCAGTCCAATAGCACGGGCTGCCCCTGAGGATATGGGAAGACAATAAGGAAATGCTGCAGCATGGTAACTGGAGTACAAATGAGTAATTAACACCTAGGAACTCACAGTGGGCCATTGACAACAGCTCACAAGGCTGCTAGCAGCTACCTGCAGAACAGGAAAGGGGAGATGCAGTACTGCAAAGAAAAGAGAACTGTCACAGCAGAACAAAGCAAACTTGCAGTAGATCAGCTACATAACACATTTCTCAACTCAATCGTGAGTTGTGAAAGTACAAAACAAGAAAGGCAGCTAGATGCATGCCTGACAATGGGAGGGGAATCGGTTTGAAAAGTGAAGTAAAGGGCAATAGATGAATCATGGCAGCCAAGCATAAGTCAACACCAAAGGCCCCACAATAGCACTACCTGCTGTAAAACCCATAATTAAGATACCCTGCAGCTGGAATTGCACATACATACCCAATTACATCAGCATCATCCATTGCACAATAGTATAAGGTGTGAAAGCCCCACATACACTTGTGTATTCCCAGACACTCTGCACCATTGGTGTATACAGATGGGGAACTTTTAATATGTCCATGTTAGGGGCTGCCATAGCTTTGATTCATCAGCATGTGTTGGAGACTGACGGTGGTGTGGAGGATGATGCTGACAACCATCTCAGGCACCGGAGGAGAAGAAGACTGTTTAGACCCAGGGTAAACTACCAGGGGCTACATGATCTGGAGATAGCAGAGAGTTACAGGGTGTACAGGGACACCATACAGCAACTTGTTGAGTTGTGTCGGCCACAACTCAGAGCCAGAAGTAACAGAGGGGAACCCATCCCAGTGGACATGAAGGTATGTGTAAGCTTGAGAATACTAGCCACAGGTACCTTCCAAAGGCCAACTGAGGATATCATGGGGATCTCACAGGCATCAGCATCCAGGGTACTCCACCACTTTCTGGATGCCATGTTACCACATGCCAATGTGCACATATACTTCCCCTGAATGCAGGAGGAGTTGGCCAGCAATATGTGTCTCTTCCACCATGTGGCAGACCACCTGAAGTTACTTGGTGCAATAGACTGCATGCACATACACATCAAGACACTGCCCAGTGAGCAGGGTAGGTGCTACATAAACCACAAGAGATAACCCTCCATCAACTGCCAGGTTGTGTGCAATACCCAGGGCATTATCATGGATGTGTGTGCTGGCAGCCCTGGAAGCTATCATGACTCCCACATCTGTCATGCCTCACAGCTGTATCAGGTATTTGCCAAGGGGGACATCCCATATGGCCACCTGGTGGGGGATGCTGGCTATGCACTGGAACCGTGGATGATGACTCCCATTAGAAATGCACACACAGCCATACAAGAATACCATGATGAGGCACACGCAGAAACCATAATCATCACAGAGCATGTGTCTGGGATGCTGAAATCACGGTTCCATTGCTTGGACATATCTGGTGGAGCCTTGAGTACTCTCCAGGCACGTGTGCTCACATCTTCATAGTATGTGCCATGCTACACAATATGATCCTGCAGAAACAGCTGCAGCAGGGACAGAATGGTGAAGGCCCTCACAGCCCACCACCATTGCCAAGAGCCCCACAAACATAGAGGGACTCAGACCATGAACACCCTGTGCCAGCCCCAGTAGGCAGACAGAGGTGTGCCCAGTATGCCCATGCCTTGGCAAAGAGGGAACATATAGCACACACACTGACAGTGTAGGCACGTATGGACTGACACCCATTTCCACCTGCACACACAGCAAACATGGATGGCACACACACACGACCACCTGTAAATTGTCATGTATAGGTGGTCTACTGTGTGCATCCTACATAGACAGCCCTCAACTATTGTACGCACAACTGCCATTAGCACAAGGTAAGTCAATATCTGAACACTAAATTAAGTTATCAGCATTTGTCTATACTGTATGTATAGGTTCATAGATACATAGGTAGGTACATGCCTAACTGCCCAAGGCCACTCATAAGTATAGCCAAAAAGTATCTGCTGTCACCACCCCATTAATTAACTAACTGTCCCTCTGTGGAGCCGAGCCAATTGCGGGATCCCTGGGTGCATCCACTGTTCCCCACCCACACTGCAAGGATTCCCTGGAGTGTTAGTGAGGGGTTTCGTATAATGTAATCAGGGATGTAGTTCCAAATAATGGGGAGTATCCATGACAGGAATCTTCTCAGATGATTTACATGTTACATAGTATACCTTAACCACAGCTTGCATATATAGGTAGCATTACACAGAATAATAAACATTTGGAACACACAACCGCTGAAATGTGCGTTAATCAGCCTTGCACTACCAGTACCTGCTCTGAGAAGTAAAATTACCACTGACAGGATTAGAACATGCAACCATGTACAAAATCACCTACCACTAAGCTACCTGAGATGTAAAAATGGCAGTTGTGTATACTGACAGGATAAAACACAAAAGGTAGGAATGTGTGGAAATAGGACAAACCAGCATGTTCCCAGTAAAAGGTGTATGCTATATATATATATATATATATATATATATATATATATATATATATATATATATATCTACACACACACATATATATATATATATATATATATATATATATATATATATATATATATATATATATATATATATATATATATATATATATATATATATATAAATCAACATACATATATATATATATATATATATATATATATATATGTATATATAGAGAGAGAGAGGGAGAGAGAGATATATATGTTGATATCTGGGGATATACATATATATATGTAGATATATAGATAGGTTAACAACATCTACATAACCATTGAAGTACATATAAATGGGATACCTCCCACATACCGACTGCTTGATATACTGATGCGCGTAATCACAAGGCTTAAAGTCCGAAAGACCACAGTACCGAAACACCAGAAGTGCGAGGTTTAAAATCCCGATGTTAAGGGACATTTAGTCAGAGCTTCTGGTGTTGCGGTTCAGGTAGGTTACTGTGTGTAAGTGTGTTTCTGAGGGCTGTAGTGTGTGTAAGTGTGTGTTCTGAGTGTGGTGTGTGTTCCTGGGGGACTGAAATGTATGGGTGTGGGTTTGCTTTGTGCGTCTGTTTGTGCGATCTAAGAGGTAGAATATTAAAGTAGGGGGGTTTGGGGGGTGCAGACACCCACATGTGAGGTGTAGGGGGGCTTGCCCACCTGCTCATACGTAGTGTAGGATGGTTTGTTTGGATGTGGTAGGTAGCAGTGTGTCTGTGTGTGCATGTGTGTGTTTCATGCCTGTGTTACTTTCACGAGTTAATGTCACTGTCGGTAATGTGGGTTATGGGAGTCTGGGCCCGTTACTGTGGGCGTCGGAATCATGTGGTTTCGGGAGTCCATAGGTATCCCGTGTACAGCGGATGAAGTGTTCATATATGAGTTTAACATGGACCATAGCAATCACACATTTAGCCACAACCAAACTTTATGAACAAGGGATATGTAGAGTATATGCCTATACACTATTACAAATATGTGCTATGGACATGAGCCTATGATAGGGTTACCACCTGTCTCACTTTGCGAGGGACAGTCTCTCTTTGGCCGGTGGTGTCCTGTCCAAAAATATTAAACATGGCAAATGTCCTGAGATTGTAGGACATAATTATGTCCCATATGTAATGTAATAGTTGCATACAATAGTTCTTTCTGTATCTAAAATACCTACATGTTACAAGAAACAGGATAAGCAACTAAACTGCTACAAAAAAAAGCTTATATTTAGGAAAAAAGGAAAGTTCTATCCCTTGTACTGACCATGGGTTTGTGTCGGCCTGTAAAATCTGATGTGTGTCCCAAAAATGTCCCAGTATGGACATATGAAAAGGTGACAACCCTAGCCAAAGAGGGTCAGTCACCAACACAACTCCAATGACTGAAAATACCTATGACAGAAATACATTGCTTTCATGTAGCAACATTTTATTACATTCTGATATATTGCCGAAAGGATTCAAGGACTAACATCACCTGCATGCTATACAGGAACTAATTAACAGTGCCTTAATGGATCAGCCTGTAATTACCATAGTATTAGTCTACTAAAGGATATGTGTTCAAATAGGGAAGGAACCCTGACACACATATTGATTATGTATAAAAGCAGTTCCTACACACCTGCATCTGCTACGTACACCCATCAACATCACCCCCACACTCAAACAAATTACAATACAAACTGTAATAACATCACAAATCATTCATTCACTGTACAACATCTGCAGAAGCCATAACATACCTTGTCAGAGACACACTAACATGGCCCTATGTGAAATAGTTGCTATTATACAATGGAACAGCTGCTGATGTTACAAGGTTTGTTTGCACTAATCCCATTTCAGAGGGTTGTGTGTACACCCGGAAGTGTTACCAATTACTGATTAACAACACAGTATGATACACATGTACACCAAACCAAGGATGTCTGGTGAGCATGCTGTAAACCACCTAACAGTTCATGCATAGCCATACAGCCTTGAGCTGCCCAAATATCCTTGCCAGACTGAAACATCTGCAGAAGTATCAGGTACAAACAAACCCTGCATAAGTAACAATATTCTGAAATATAACATCTGTACTCACATGTAGAACAACATATTCTAGCCATCACACACAATCCACGGGAGTCATGAAGCTAATATATCTCTGTCTGTCTCCACACAGCTGTTGAAATACATCACAAACAACACATCCAGGCCATCTTCCTCGAAAGTAAGGCAAACGGACAACGCTCAAGTGGAGTACTCAATTATACACCACTGTTGCCATGGTATTGGCTAATGGAGTAGCTGCACAGCTGATGTGCATCTAATTAACTACTTTGGAACACCAATTGGTGGTCAGGATAGCACATGTTACCGATATTTAACTAGAAAAGGATGGCTTATCACACATTCAAACCATCAGTATATACCAGCAGAACATTACAAAGAAGATTGAAACACAAACTGAAAAGGATTGCATTAACAGTCAACAACACCTCGGGTTACTAATAAGTTATGTAGAACACTCAGTATGTCTGTGTATATAGTACCTTTTAATATTTAAAGTGCACGCAATCCATATAGTGGAAACAGTTATCTTGTAGTGATGAATTGTTGAGCATAGTAACGCTTGTAGTATTTATGTGTGTACTGCTGTAGGTCACAAAGCAAACACCGCATACACCACAAGGGATGCTATATAAGGGCTTTGAACCCAAATATTCATCACCGGTCTCTGTCAGTAGCAGGGCTGGTCCGACAAGTATGTGCTATAACAGGGGATAGTATATGTTGATATATTGTAACAGTAGGCATATGTATGGGTGTATTACTGAGAATAACATGTTGAAGGTTGGCCCACTGTGCAATTATGATTTGCATTGTGGGATATTGTGCCAATAACTGTGTAATCTACAGTATTGTAAGCAGATATGTATTACAAGTTACATAGCATTACTGTTATGTTAGGCAAACATTAGTTATGTTTATTGGCATTTACAATACACAATAACAGGATACAAATGACTTGTAGTCACCCGACAGTTTATCAGTATGATAGGAAAGTAAAATGGAAGAGCTAGTTAAGTTAACTATCCATGCACATAAGACATGTAATAAGTTCAATGGTAGGTACTAGGCTGTCTGCTCAAGGGTATTCATAAGCCTAGCTAGAGTGTGTTGGCTTTTGCAACCCCCTTAGGTTAGTTCCTTGTGCTTCTGAATGGCAGAGCCATTACTTCCCTGTGCCTCTGTCCAGCAGAGCCACTGCAGTGATCCCCGGGGTACATGTCTGTCCCCCATCCACCCGTCAAGGTTTCCCTTGAAGAGTACTAGTGAGGGGCCTTGCCTGATGTACATTGGAATCATGTTCCAAAGCATGGGGAGTCTCCGGGTCAGGAATCTATCCGTCCAGCACGTCCTAGTCATCGTTGTGGTTAGGTGTATATCCCTAGAGCATGTGGCTCTCAGGGGCTTCTGTTTAGTTGGAGTATATCCAGCAATACTGGGTTGGACATAGGCCTTGTAAGTCAAGCAGAGATCACCTGTGAGTATGTGGTATGCAACCAAGTACAGCTGGAGTTTCTTAGGTTGGGCTGCATAGGTCATCTGTTTGAAGTCAGTAATCTTCTTGGTGTGGTACTGTTGTGGTCATCCAAGCTGTTGCAGTTGTCTTGTAAGGTATATCCCAAATGGGGTGGTGTATCCTTTAATGGGCTTAATAAGTTATGAGTAGAGAGGCACAATGGCCTCCTTTGTTCTGTATGCGAACCCATTAGAGATTAGGGGGGGCACGTAGAAGGATATTCTAACCACCTTATCATTATGGGTATTGAAGGAGAGATTGCTATCTACTGGGGTTCCCAGATCCCTTATTACCTTTTCTGTATGTAGGGGACTAGCACCTATATGGTAGTCCATGGGTAATTAGTTATATCCAAAGGGGATGACTATGCACCTTTTGGCATTCAGCATGAGGCCATGATATTGACACCAGGCATCTGTCATAGTGCGACCCTTCCAGAGGGTATCTGTATCAGCTGGGGAAACAATTATGGCCCCTAGTTTGCAGTCATCTGCAAACCTTTTCATCCAAAGCCCTTCTGTGCTTACCTGTACGTCAGATAATTATATACCGAACATGAGGGGTCCTAGGACTGAGCCCTGGGGGATGCCACTTGTAACTGGTATACAGTCGGACCTAGGGTATGCAACTCCCACTGTGTGGGTTCTGTCCATGAGCCACTTTGCAAACCATCACATGATGTAGGGGTTAATGTTCAGGCGGATAGGTATGTCAATAATACCAGAATGGGGAATGGTGTTGAAAGCCTTTGAAAGATCTAGGTAGGCTGTGTGGACCTCCTTACCCTCATCTAATGCCTTGGTAACTGTCTCTAAGAAGTCCACCAGGTTTAGGAGGCATGGTCTGCCCTTAACAAAACCAAACTGGGAGGGGTCAAAGGTTTGGAGGTACCCAATGTCTCTCTGACTGAGATCCATGATGATGTGCTCCATAGCCTTACAGACCAGGCTAGTCAGGCCTATAGGGCAATAGGTCCCATGGTCCATTGTGGCACCACCTTTGTGGAGTGGAATAACTGTTGCTGTGTGCCATTCAGGGGGCACATAGACCGATGTGAGGCTATTATTGAACATGGTGTGTAGGTGGGGAGCCAGTACATTCAGAAGTTTGTGTAAAATGCAGCCTGGGATGTTGTCCGGTCCCATGGATGCTGTGATATTGGCTTTAGAGTGTGCAGATTTTACCTGTGTAGTTGTGATTACAGGGATTCTACACTCTTCCTGTATAAATATGGGCCCTTTAGGGGGTGAGAGTGGGGGAAAGGTAGTACTGAACCTATCTGCCAGGATGTTGGCAATATCAGTTGGTTCAGTAATGTTCGTGCCTTTGTGCTGTAACTCAGAGCAGATCTGGGTGTTTACATTGAGATATCTGACATAGCTATAGAATGCTTTGTGGTTGTCTTTGGAATTAGTGGCGGGTTTGTTTACATAGCTGGCTTTGGAGGATCTTATAAGGGATCTCACCTTCTTACTGAAGCTGACCAGGGAGCTCCTTCACACATTGGATTGTACTCTTTTGCAACAGTGTCTTCCTTCTGTTGAACAGTTTGTTTACAGCAGGGGACCACCAGATTGGCTTCCTTAATTAGGAGTATAGTGTATTGGTTCTGTTTAGGATAGCACGATCCATGCACATGTGTAAGTGCTTATAGAGTGCATTTGTGTAGGATTCAGCAGTTGTAACAGTATTGTCCATCTGAATGGGTGTCATGAAGTTCACCACATCTGTCACAGCCGAGTGCTCCTCCAGGCGTATTCTGCAGTTAACCCCTACTGCTCCTCTAGGAGTCAAATATTGATTGTTCATATTTGCATTAATAATTCCAAAATCATGTTACTTACAAGGTGCCAGGATATTTTGTCTTGAACCATATGTGATGGCAAACACAACTCTATTGATATTTGACCTCTTTCAATGAGAGTTTTCTAGAACTGTAAGGTGATAACTTAGTTTTTAAAGGCTTAAGCCACCCCCACTAGGGGTTAAAGGTGCACACTCAAAAGAGCTGCTCCGGAGTGAATGAGTTGAAGTTGGCTTTGTAGATATATTATACTGTGGTTCCCTTAATGGGGGTGGGGGCAGGATGTGGATATCAAGGGTGTTCAGCTTATGGTCGGATCAGACCAACGAGGAGTTGACTTCAGGTGTGGAACACCGGTCACTCATGTTGGCAATGTCTAAGTCTAGGATATTGTTGCCCCTGGTGGGTGTGTGGATAAGTTGATCCAAGGCATTGGTGTTTATGAATTCCAGAAAGCATTGAGCTAATGAGTTGGTACACGAGTAGTTTTCTCAGTTAATGGTGGGGTAGATTCAGTGAGACTATGTGATGAGTGTGGTGTGGTGCAAATGTTTATCTTCTCCACATGACTGTCAGGGTCAGGCTTGGTTGCAGAGAGCTTTACCTCCAGTTTGGCTTGATAAGTGCATCTCTCACAGGTTGTAGTGTTGGGTGGTAGGCGGAGAGGGTTGTTCAGGTACATGAGGCAATGTCTACATTGCCTCAAGATGTCCAGATTCATCAGATAGACAGGAGAGAATACTGGCAGCTGACCCTTAGACATGCCTGAATATAAAACTAATTTCCCCTAGATAAGTGAAGAAAGTGAGTACAAGAGCTATTTTACTCTAAGCAAGTGAGAAAAGTATGTACAAAACCTGTTTACCTCTAGGTAATGAGGAAGATTGAGTGCTATAGTAATTATTAGCTTACGTAGTGCTTACAAGTTCTGAACAAGTGCTGAGCATGAATAAGCAATCCAGATAGGGTCTTGGATAACATAAACACACTGTCCACCCCCCATACAGGTACACAATCATATATCCATGTACACCACAGAGCCCCTGTACCCACAACTATGCAGGTAAAAGCTGCACTCAGGCTACATGAGACCTGTCCACATCCCAGGTTGTATCATACACATATGGCAAAACAAGTTGCTGTCCACATACACATCATGTAAAACATACCTTCATGTCAGGCTGTGTACACACTGAATGGTGCACGCCAACAGGTATCACAACCAACAAAGGGGGAGACACCACTGATAATGGGAAGTACTGCACTACTACCCTGCTGAGTCTGGTCTGAAAGGCCATGAACCTTGATCAAATTATTTGATGTCAGCAGTACAGATGTAGATGACAGTAAGGTTTATTTCACACTGCATATCTGAACCTTGCCAGGTCATAGGGCATCATCATCCATACTGTGTTCCACCTACACTCGGTATATTAGATGTACATTCCTATGTCACAGGAGTGTTTTGCAAAGGGACTGATGGCAGAACCAACACTACAGAAGGTGTCTGAATAATACATGCACATCACACCAGTGCCAACTACAGTAAGACAGGGTTAATTAATTGTATTCCCCCTCATTGTAGTCCATACCACACAGACTAACAGAAGGCATCTGCCTACTGAAGTATGCAAATGACTATGACCTAGGAGCAATAGCTGACTCAGAGTGTTGTGAACTACATACAGAAGGGGCTTTGTGGGTGAGGTGTGTGTGACATATGGCCACAATCTGACAGCTACATATTGCATTGTCACCCCTATGTTAATAACCCTGTACCCATGAACTACCACCTAGGCAGCGATCAACATAATGGACACTGTGTGTAAGGGATGCAGCTGGCAGTTGTCTTTCCTGTGATAGCTACGTCACCACATCTGTCAGGTAGTCATATGTGGCAACCCTAATTATGACAGGGTGCCATCCATGAATATAGAGATCATTGTCCAGCCATACACAACACTCAAGTGACTCATATCAGATCACATATTTCCTTTAAGGGGTATTGGCCATATTCAGATGGCCTGCACCAGCCGTCCCATTCCCCATCTCCACTATGTAGCATGATGTATACCCTGAATAAATCCATGTCTGACCCAGTGAAGTTGGACATGTACACATCCTGATCTCAAACACATACTTCATCGACATTCACCTTCCTAGTACTAGGATCACCACATGCTGGACAGATCCTTGTCCCATACACTTTACATAGTACTGCCATACTATGCATTCCTGTCCAGCAAAGCTGCACATTGTCCCCCTCTCAGACATGGTGTGATGACCGCATGGCAAATGTATCATTAACCCTGTGGATCAGTTATGTGGCACTGCTCCACCTAGCCCCAGAGACCTGCCTATTGGCTACAGCCAGGTAACCTTTCATCCTAGATTCATACATGGCCCAGGGCATATAGCCTACTAGTTGACTTTGACTGTACATGCTATAGTTGATATTCATCCCTGCAAATACCATCTGGCTAGCCAGTGTTCCATGTGTATCACATGTGCAACACAGGTGATACATGGCAGGATGTTGAATTGCTGTACAGTGACGTGTAGATGTATATGGCAGAACACATACATGTAAAACCTTCCATGAGCAAGTCTGCAGGGTCACAGGTCATGTCTATTAAGGCAGTGTAAGTCTTTATATGTGACATATACACAGCATCAAGGTCAACTGCATTAATGTGGACACATCCAGCCATGTGCTGATAGGTAGGAACACCAGTACAGGCAAACAGATATGCCCACATCAAGACATCATTCACATGGAGTATGAGCAATGTAATCAGGTGACACACACACATATATGGTGATAATATCCACTCACCATTGAGTGTAACATGTGTGTGACACAAACATGTCAGTGGTGTCAGTGTCATGTAGATTTGCAAATACAACTATTTAATCATAATAAATGCGATACACATGTATATCCAACAGTAGCTCAGTATGTCTCTGTGAGTTACTGTGACCTGTCTCTATCATTATGTCTTCCAGGTATGCTGCATGCAAGGCTACCCCTTATACCCGCTTGGAGGATGAGGCCCTCATCCCATACCTACAGGACAATCATGATATCCTGTTCAGCCATGTGCCACAGGATGCACAGCAGTGGGATGCTCTGTGGATGGAACTTTGCAGGAGGGTTAATGATGTGGGTGGCCACAACCGCACATACCAGAAGGTGCACAGACATTGTACAGATCTCATTAGATGGGTGAAACAGCATGCAAATGCAATCGCCAGGGAACAAGGTGCAACAGGTGGTGGACCACCAACCCAGCCCCCACTCACACGTACCGAGGAGCTACCGGCCAACCTGGGGACACCTGCAGAACAACATCCACAAGCCTTGGTCAATATTGTGGAAGTGGGTGTCTCTCAACCACTGAGCCTGGAGTTGTTTGGTAAGTCAGTACTGCACCTATAACAACTATATTCCATATAGTCACATGTGTCACTGTACAATATGTAATGTGACATCATATACAAGGCATGTATACACACATGCCGCATACTATAGTATGCTGCTCTGTGTATGCACACATGTGCATACACCATAGTATAGTCTAATGTACTGGTGTATGTGTTACCATGCACTTTGCACCCTGTAGCTATCATACAGGCATGGATAATGCTCATACAGCTGTGTTACCCCTATTTAGGTACCTCTTGCATTCCACTGTGACAGCAGCGCATTGCAGGTGAGACTGTTATTATTTATCAGGCATCATAATGCACAGATCTATCTGCCGTGTGGCCATTTACCACATGTGCACATAATGTATGGTCCTGTCACAATATACAGGTCCGACCTCCAATGCATCACAATGGCTACCCATGTGCAACACTTGCAAACTATGTGAATCACTGACATGAATCTTCAGAAACTGTCATTGCCAGATGTGTGGACAGCTGTGCATACAAAGGTGGAGGTGCTGTTCACTGTAGGGACATGTACTACAGACCAGAACTACACATGTGGGGAATACAAACAGTACAACACAGTGAGCTGGAATATGGCCAGCCCAGAGGATTCACTGGTGTGGATCATAGTCCTGCTATGAATGTCACACAATGTGATGTGCTATCTTGACATGTCCATGACATCTGGCTGCAACACTGCCTAACTATCCTGAAAAACATATCCCACATACCAAACACACCACCCTTTCTCTGCATAACCCTGTCGTCAGTGGAGCATATGACATTTATGGGTGTATGTCATATGGGACAACACAGACATGTGAAATAGATGCCCGGTACAATAATTTGGCCAAAACATGTACACACATGGCCATGGAGGATGGCCAGAGACATGAAGCAACACACACAGTAAACGTGATGTGCTTGTTTGTACACCCTGTCGTACAATGGCTGCACATGGTCCACTTATGGCCTTTGTGTAATGGTTATATTGCAGATGTGGAACACTAGACATCCTACAGGCCTGTGCACATCTTGTGTAGGTGTGACATCAATCCACCACATAAGATGTGTTGAACATCTTGAGTGTGTCACGACATGACAGCAGTCACCTGTATAGTTTCAACATCAGCTCACAGATACAGTACATTCCCCTTGCTGGTGTCGGACATCAATGCCATACTTGCTCCTCATGTGTGTGTGTGTGTGTGTGTGTGTGTGTGTGTGTGTGTGTGTGTGTGTGTGTGTGTGTGTGTGTGTGGTACACAGATGTCATGTGGGACATGGTGTAACGACGTGTTTGCCATGTCTGGCCATAGTTGCCAGGCAGCAGCAATATGGTTGCAGATGTGCAGGGGTGTCATTTGTATACCCTTCAGTGACCTGTGTCACACATTCCACATCATGGTTTAGTGTGTATACACCTCAGTGACGTGGGTCACATTCCACAGTATATATGTATTGTATCTGAACACAGTCTTGGCTATGAACTGTGTCTGTAACTCACACTGTATAGCAGCAGATGCCTCATGATTACCTGCAATGGCCATGCACATCAGTTAAATGTGCAGTATATTTGTAGGGCAGACAGGCAACACTGCATTGGGACACCATTACCCCACTGTATATTTGACAGGACATCATTGTGTTAAACATATATGCATGTCATTGCACATGTCAACAGATCACATGTCATACTAAATGTGATTGTCAAGGTCATATGCCACACATCAGGTAGGTGTACTGTTAACCTGTGCTGATCTACATGGTGTAACACAGGGATGTATGCTAACTACTACTATGATTGTGCAATTTGCATGCCTTCTGCTAGGACACATGCATGCTGTTGTGTGCAACCCAGGGATGTATGATAACTACCACTATTATTGTCTGCGTTGCATGCCTTCTGCCATATCACATCCATGTTGCATGCCTTCTGTCATATCACATGCATGTTGGGTGGCATAGCATGTGTGTGTGTGTGTGTGTGTGTGTCTGTGTGTCTGTGTGTGTGGCTGTGTGTGTGTGTGTGTGTGTGTCTGTGTGTGTGCCTGTGTCTATTGTATAGATTGTAATGTACAGTTCTTGTCTGCCCCTCACAGGTGTTGTAGGTGCATTGCCCTCCTGTGGTCCATCTAATGTTAGTGTCCCCACAGACTCTAGCAGTGATGATGAACGTATGATTGAGGCACAGGCAGGGTTGTCAGGGGCTGCATCTGTGCCATTGGTTGCTATATCCCCCTCATCCCTGCACACAGATCCCATGCCTACACATACCCCATCACCAGTGGCCATAGAGGAAGGACAGTTGGCATGTGGTAGCTTGGAATAGGAAAGTGTGGGGGCTATGGAAGGTGTGCCTGCACACCATGGTGTCAGCCAACTTACTGGTGGTTCCCCACACAGACACATGCCCAGTGCTGCTCATAGGAGGACCTCTGGCCAACATGCCCCTGCAAGACAGAGGGCAGCAGCTGGTGTCACCAGATGCTTATTTCAGGCTGTAATGGAGGCACAGGCACGTGCTGAATGGCACAACAGAGAAGATCAGAGGCTTCAGAGGGCTGCTGTCCATTCTTTAAACAACAACATCCAAGCAATGGTAAATGCTCAACAGGAGATTGCTGAAGCTGTGGATAGATGATTGGATGACATGGTTGGAGTCCTTGACCGTGGCATGACAATCCGCAAGCATGAGCTGTCTGTGTTGGAAGATCTGGTAGGAGTGAGGCGTCAGGCACGTGGATGTAGGCCTGCTACATCACCTGTTTCAGGTCTATGTGAATGACCTACCTCACATGTCAGCTCCCATAGTGGCAGTAGCAGCATCAGTGCTGCTGGTGCTGTGCTGTCCACACCACAACACAGCAGGCCACGTGCATGTGGCCCTGGATGGTCCAAATAGGGACATGGTTCCAGTGGACAAGTGTCATCAGACAGTATCCAATCTGCACCTCTGCCTGGTAGTGCCCGTGCAACCCCTGGCAGGCACAGGTCACATGTCCGTGGCCGGACATCATGAACTGTAAAACCTGGTCTGTACAGTCCGCAGCTGTCAATAATACCCCTGTGTAGGCCAGACACATGCCAGAACTGTGTGCATACATACATGCACACACCAGAAACATATGTAGGGCACCGCAACACACACATGCATAACATCCACACATGCCCAATTAGATCAAAGGCTCTAACCCACACACATTATGTCATCCAATGGTGCAGCCTAGGCCTCTGGCAAACATTATCACCCTGTGCATATGATGATGCCTGTGCCGCATCCCTGACATCCACACCATCGGTGCAGAGACATGCTCATATGGTCTGATGCACAGGGTGAACAGACTAGGAAGATAGGTGTAGTTTACAATTGTTGAATACTGTTGACAGGCAGCAGACATACCATGTACTACAGGTGTACAATGCATTTTGTACTGTTAACAGTATGTCTTGTGTAACAACAGTAACTGCATGTTGGTCATGATGTTCTGCTTTCCTCCTTCAGGTCTAATTGCACGTGCCGGTGGATGTCAGTGTTTGCAGTTAGTGTCCCATATGTCAATGTGGACTACTCACAGGTATGTATGAATATACCAGCATGCACCATGTAGCTGCCACATAACAGTGAGAATGTCCCACGTTCCAAACACGTCTACTGATCCAAGAGTATGATAGCTGTGTATTAAGCTACTGTAGCTACAGACGTGACATCCATACTGGGTGACATCACAGGTACAGTTACATGGAGTGGTGAGGTAAGGGAGCGGTCCAGCTGCTTACAAGGGTAGAGGCCAGTGGGAAGTGTGATGCCTCATTGGGAAGCAGTAATACACGTTCCCATGACAGGATGCCAACACACAACTGCACCCACACACTCAGGTATTGACACACATGTATTCAGTGACACAGTAACACACCCCCACACTCACGGATTCACTAACACAGTAACACACACTCACACACAGTTGATACTGTTGAGGTGAGGACCCCTGCCTATGTGCAAATCATCATTACAGTACTGTGCACCTACATGACGCGCCACAGAAAATACACATGTACAGGTAGTCAGTATGGTCTAAGATCAGGATATCAACATGGATAGTAGATTGCATCGCCTGGATGGGGGGAGGAGTCTTATCAGTTCAGTATGGTAACATACATCCTCACTCCAGGGACCAGACAGCCATACATACACACACACACACACACACACACACACACACACACACACACACACACACACACACACACACACACACACACATACACACACTGTGGCATTCACTATTGAATACACCTATGTCACGCACATACAGATACCTCACATGTGTGAGATACATGCCCCTGCCTATGTCCTGCTTTCTAAATTGCAGTCTGTACAGATGTGTACACTAGTGTACAGGAGAGTGAGTAACAATTTAGATGTATTCCCCACCATACATGACATATATGGACACACATACAACCACACATGCCAGTAATGTGAATCAAGCACCTGCCTAGCTCATGATATGTTTGATAGACTTACAGCAGTACTGCACGCAGTACAAAGTGTACTGATGCTTCCTTTGGCAATAGTGCTGATATATGCACACAGGATGTCTTAACTGTTACAGGTGTCAAGTGATTTACCTTCGGTGTCACCCTGACCACTGTCTATGTTGTGTGTTATGTCCTTCAATTAATAAAACCAATGCTTACCGGTTACACAGGTTATTGTAGGACCCCTTGTGACACACCTGTGAGCTGTCCTCAGTAAACATCCATCTCAAAGATGGCCCACCACTTAGTTATGCCCACACATCTGTCCATACCTGAGGTACATCTTTCCGTACATTCAGCATATCACCATATATAGTTGGCAATGTTGAGGCTGCAATGCAACTGCATGATGTACTAAGATACATGTCACCTGCATGCATCAGCAACTGCACACGGATGGTATCTGAATGCACACCACTACATCTAAATGTGTGTAGGTCCTACAATCCTGCATCTGGGCATGTTTGTAGGCATTGCAATTGATGGACATGTGTAATGACATACATGATACGTGGACTGTTGTATGATATGATAGGTGTAATGGGTGACCGGTACAGAGGGAATGTTACCTCTGTCAACACTGATATCACACCTTATGTACTGTTAGCATTCAGCAGCCATGGGACATGCACATCCAAGGCAATGTCCATGTGAAGGACTATTAAACACAGACATGGCATGCAATGTAAAGCAATGGCCATACACATTGGTAACCAGGATGTCAGGGCAGATCATGCAAGTACCCATCTGTGTGGGACATTGCAGACACTACACCCCTGCACTGCACACCATTGTCGGGTGACGCAATGCCAAGAATTACCCCTCACCCAGCCTTGTACAGCCATCTTGCACAGCCAACCACTACACACCCATGAAACAATGCATACATGCATGCCAGTAATGGCACCGTGTGTCTGCATGTGAGTTTTGATGCTACCAACCACAGTCACTCCCAATATAGCCCTCATTGACATACCAACAGATGCCAAACACTTTCACATACCCTAGCCCATAGAACCTCCAGATATCCCCTGTAGTGCACGTAGTCCTGTGCATTACTGCAGTGTGGCAAACTAAGTAGTTAGGTTGTGTATTTGTGACCCTGGCAAAGGGTGTCAATGCGTGTCCATTAGAGAGTGTGGTTGTGGTGACAATGGCATCCATTCACATGGACAGCCATGTGTGCCACACCTAATGTATGTCTACTATATCTCTGTTGCAGATGTCACTCACCTACACACATATATGTTCTTACAGCACAGCAACATGTCACCTTTGTGGCACATGTAGTAACTTCATGCACATGTAATAGTAATGAGTAATCAGTCAGGGGTTTGACCCCTGTACTGTTAGGCATGTGGCAGATGATGCTTAGGGTTAAGTCTACAAGCCCTTCCCTGGTGTACTTTGTCTGTCCCACCCACACACTCTCTGGTGGATGTGAAGGAGTACACCTGCTCAGCAGCAGCATGTGTATTGTAAGTGATGGACATGGTCAGGTGATGGCCTTTGAACATATTGCAGTCCTCCTCTAGCTGATTGCATTCGCATGATAAACATAGTACACTATCCAGGGAAAACATGTTGGTATTTGGCCATGACAGTCGCTGTGAGTGGTACCTGGATGTGGTATTCTGACACGGCATCACAGATGATATCTGGATGTTCCTCAAACATTATACACAGTGGGAAATAGCCTAAAGACAGGAGGGTGATGTGCCACACATGACTACAGCATGCAGGTGTAGCTGTGCTGCATTGAGACTACTGCCTGTTTAACATGTGTGTGGTAATGGCTATTCTGCATGTTTTAACACAGACATGACATTACTCTGTTCATGAGGGACCCCCATCTGTAGGGCCATATGTGAAATGGTCAGTGTGTGTAACCATTTGTTTCCTATGTTACACACTGAACACACATCTGCACACAGCAGAAGCATAGTGTGAGGATTGCAGACAGTACATGATGATAGGGATGTGTTACTGCCATCGCATCCCTAACTGGACATGTGTCACATGAAACAGTGGTATGACAGACACTGTCTGGGGTTCCCATTGACAAGCCAATAATGGGCATCTATTCATAGCTGTGGACACACGTCTACTACACATTGTACAGATGGCATGCAGTATATATGCATGTGTTTTGCTCTCTCTGCAAATGTATACCATCTGTTGTGTTGGGTTGATGGTGATATCTATGCATACTGTTGTAGGTAATCCTGTATGCTGGTGTCTATCACTAAGCCATATGTGGGTTTAAACTGCAACACCATAGGCTGAATGGGTTGGGAGGTCCCAGCAGAATCTCCCATCCCACTTCAGCTGACCATGGCACTGGGCACTAGCACATCTGGGGCCCAACCTTGGACATCAGCCTCTGTAGGCTCACAGACAAGACAGCATACACGGTTGGTGTATCCCCCCACATGTGTCATATACCAACCCTGTATGCTGTCTTGTCTGTGAGCCTATCCTACCTATCCTCCACGGCCATACCTACACTCCTTCCCCTACATCCGACCCTCACCTACAGAAACATAAGGCCAATCAGCTCCTAGGACTAAATCTGCCCTATTCATAGCTGTCCATTTCACACACATGCCCACTGGACATGTGTAACCCTTGTAATATGCATCACAACATACTCCTGTTATCCTCACCCCTGTCCCTCAGGCACATTATCCTGGTATGCACATCTCTCCTAAATGGTCCATGTATTCTTGATGAGGATGACCCCATTGTACACACAACACTACCGGTCCCTGTATGGTTAGCCCATGTACCTTTATCATGATGATGATGTAGCACACAGCACTTTGCAAGAGTACTGTTCACACATAATGATTGGACAGGTACTGTTGTGTTAATGTACATTGCATACACAGAGTGATGTATACTGCCAATGTATAACTACTTACGTGTATGAATGACACGTCTGTCTGAGGGAATCTTGAGAACACATAAAACAACACCACTACATAATACATGCATCGCTGGTGTTTCCCATTTCATTCATTTGTAATGCTTTGTTGCCACATGGTATGTTCCTGATATATCTCTATATATGTATGTTCCTATATGCTGGACATAAACACTCACATATACATCTACATGATGGGATACATTCCTATACTGTTGAATGACTGCGCTGTATGATATGTTTGTGGTACTGTCCGTTGTCTGTATATCTGCCATGGCGTATTGGTAATTCACATTAGCTGTGTGTGCAGGGTCCTAGTTCCGAGCCTTGCAGAGGACGTATATTTGGTTGCAGGGCAGAACAAGGCCATTGGAAATGGAGGGAGTAAGGCACATTAAAGCAGTTGGGAGCATGTGTGCATGGGTTTGTGTGGTGTTACTCACTGCTGACCTCTGGTTACAGCTTCTTACACTCGGTTAGCCTCTACACTGCTTTACCAGTGCAATACTTGCATACTGGTAGCCAAACAAGCTTACACCTGCTCGCTACACTTGCAAATGCACCAGCATTGGTGCTTGCATCTGACACTCACACCCTTGGGTGAGAGTGAGGACCACAATATTACCTTGTGATGCCTATTACATCGGACTACATGACTACAGAATCGGGAATGGCTGCCCATTAGGCGACGGCATGGCATTCGACTGTACGGAATCGGTGGCCTGTCCAGTGAATTAATCATATTATTTGTGTGTTCCTCATACAATCTGCTCCTGTCTGGCTGATACATGGGAACCAAGACTCTTCAATACAGACAAGTAATTGGGTCTTGGAAGCCACATCCATCGGCCGAGTCATGCTACCGCATACCTATTATAGGTTTGCCACCTTTTCAATTGGCCAAGGTGGGACAGTAGTGTTAACACCTGTCCCACTTTGCGAGGGACAGTCCCTCTTTAGGCAGTTATGTCCTGCGAAAAGAATTAAGACATAGCAAATGTCCTGAGACTGCAGGACAAAATTATATCCTAAGTTTCTTTAATAGTTGCATAAGACAGTTATTTTATATATGAAACTTCTATATGTTATGTGAAGTAGCATAAGCAATTCAGATGTTACTAGAATAAGCTTTTATTTGTGCAAATAATCAAAATTCTGTACTATGCACAGCTGTAGGTATGTTTTGTCCTGGAAAATCTGACATTTCTACAGAACACATCCCACTTTGGGCATTTGAAAATGTGGCAACCCTATAGGACCTTTATGTAGTGGCGTCAGATTTTGCAAGGCAAAACATACCCACAGCCAGTACAAAGGAGGGCACTTCACTGTTTTGCCTAAATAAAAGGTTATTCTTGTAGCATTATAGTTGCTTATACTGTTTCTTATAACATTTAGGTGTTTCAGATATAAAATAATTGTTTTATGCAACTACTACAATCAATATAGGATATCATTGTCCTAAATCACAGGACATTTGCCATAATTACAATTATTTTGCAGAACACAGCTGCCCAAAGTGGAGTTTCCCTCGTAAAGGTGGACAGGTGGTAACCCCAACCCTATTATTCTATCATCTTTTTAAAGTAGTCAGCAGAATATGTGATTTCTGTCACTATCAGACCTCCCATACAAATGGGGAAGAATGAACACTGAATCAGGGACACTGCATAACAGCATCAGGGACATATCTAGAGGTTTGGTGCTATTTACCTGACACATTGACAGACCCAGACCGTATTTAGTCATACAAATTGTCTGAGGTACATGCTGTTTATGACTCTTACATGTTGTCATTATTCATTATTTGTATTCCACCGCCTTTCCTTCTAATTTCACT
The DNA here is from genome assembly GCF_019279795.1 of Protopterus annectens. NCBI lineage: Eukaryota > Metazoa > Chordata > Ceratodontiformes > Protopteridae > Protopterus > Protopterus annectens. The sequence continues at coordinate 1,115,527,216 of NC_056725.1, forward strand.
AGTTCTAGGAGGGTTTAGGTGGGACAGAGTTAGATTGTGAGTCATAATCACGGACGTCCATGGTAATCGGGGACAGTTCTATGGTATGGTTCCTATGTGTTCCCCCAATGGTTTACAGACTATCCAGTGGATGTGCTGTTAGGGTTTGGGAGGTATGGGCATCTGCTATGCCCACATTGGAATATTACTTACATCCAAGGGGTGGTCCTAATATGGCTCTGCCAGCCAACACCTGCACGCCTTAGCCGATAATCGCATACCCATAGTTCCCCTACCTGCCACTCCTCTACAGCACTCATCCTTACTGTGGGCACAGGTGGGGTGTAAACACACCACTACACACTGCCCACTCTTCCCAAGTTGGGAAACATGTCATGCGTTGTGTCGACGCATGTGTTATCAGGCTTGCACGACCTACTGGTCTGTGTACATCGGAGAAATCATTACAGGGCCTGGCTTTGGTCATTAATTTTTGGTGTCCCACAAGGGACATCGATGTCTATGTTTTAAGTGTAGATCTTGCAGATCTCTCCCACAGGTAGTTTCCTGCTGGTAGTCTGGGAAGCAGTGGTGTATTTACCTTTATCATGTGTCTGTATGTCTCTCTGGCCTAGCTGAGGGGGTTGGGGGTGATGCTACGTGTTACACGTTTGTTTATTGGACCTCCCACCAATATATGACTGGCCTGTGAACATATGTTACCCGTACCTGATGTATCATATCCTAGCTATATACATGTGTATATTTACTGTAACATATACATATTTATTTACATTAATATATACAGATATATCTGCATATGTATGCATACATGTATATTCATATCAGGCTGTCTATATTATATATATATATATATATATATATATATATATATATATATATATATATATATATATATATATATATATTTAAAATCAAATGACACATGGGTCTATGGTTGTCTCTGTATGCATACATTTGTACTACGGTGAGGGAGAAGCATATCTCTATCCCGCTATGGGTGGATATACACACAGATAGCTCTACATATACGTCTACATCTGGTTATTCTGTTCCTTGCCATATAGATTACACTTTGCTTTAGTGGGTCTTGCAGTGGGTGTGGCTGCTCATTGGGCGATGCCTCTGCCCAATGAACACATTCGCTTGCATCCCTAGGGCTGTCCATATTGGCCAACATCAGCCAACACCTACACACCTAGACCCATAAGTAGATACCCATAGTTACCCCACCCTTGCCTCCTCGACAGCACCCATCCTTACTCTGGGACCTGGTTGGTTCTGGACACACCACTACATGCTGCCCACTCTCCACTTCATGGGACCCATTTCATACAATTGTCTCAGCCCATGGGTCATCAGGGTTACCCACCCTTGTATTCCGAGTCTGTATACACCGCAGACAAGATGGCCAATCTATCACATATGTATTGTTTTACCAATTTTTGGAGTGCCCGCAAGGGACGCTCCAGTATGTGTTCCATGATTAGAATCCACAGGTGCACTGTGTTCCCCCCCGGTTGTATCCTGCCTGTGGTCTGGGAAGCAGTGGACACTACATTGATTGTGTGTATAGTTCCCATGTACAGCTGTGGGGGTGGGGGGGGTGGAAGGGTATGCTGCGTATGTAATGTGTCTTGCCTGGGCTCCTCACTTCCATTGCTATAGTCTGTGGACATATGTCATCCCTGTTTTCTTTTTCCTATCATAGCTGTATATCTCTATATATCTATGCACACACACACACACACACACACACACACACACACACACACACACACACACACACACACACACACACATACACACACACACACACACACACACACACACACACACATATATAGATATATATAGCGGACAGATCATAGGAATGATTCCATGTGTGGGGAGGCCCTCATATTTGATTATCATCAGCACAGCACTGACTTAGGACACTGTACATGCCTCTGCGTTGTAGCAGTTTTCTCCCGTCCCTCTTCTGCACAGCCTATTATTTCATCTACTGTCGATGTTTGTATGTGCACATTCCTATTATTTATGTGTACAAAAGGAATGCATTTGTTAGAGAATGTACTTCTACATATTGATGTCTGCATGTGTGTATGCATATATACCTATTACGAACTCGCTGACCTCCACGGGGCAGTCCAGTTAGAACTGTGCCATCCAACCCTGGCACACCTGGATCCATAATTTCATACCCATAGTTCCTCCACCCCACCCGTGTTCAACTTACACGCGTAACTTCCAATATGCAATTGTTATCGCAGCCATGACACACCTCAAAACATTGCCCTCTCCAGAGCGTTAGGGGCCCTACACATATGTTGTCCCACCTCGTGTATTCCCAGGCTCTCCCACCATTTAGTCTTTGAACATACCTGCCCTTGCTTGTGTAATGGTCGGAGGGCTAAACACTCTTATTCATTTTTGGGTAGTCCCAGCAGGGACTATCCTTTGTCTTTGTGTAAAGTAGACTAAGCAATTCAACTATGTTACTCTCACTGGTAATATCCTGCCTGTGGTGTGTGTAGCCAGCGTGATATGGCATACGCTGACAGCACTCTATGATACTGTAGTTGCTGTTGATTCCCTTCTCATCCCTTGTCTATGCTTTATTGTTACAACATTCATTCATCATAGATATATATACATACAAAAAAAAAATATATATATATAATATGTGTGTGTATGTGTGTGTGTGTGTGTGTGTGTGTGTGTGTATATATATATATATATATATATATATATATATATGTACTACAGCTGTACATACTCATATACATTTCCTATGCTGGGCGCTGCTTACACCTACGCAAGTGCAGTCGCATATGCTTACTGTTTGTTATATATGTTTACTGCCACTTATTTGTGCTTACTTGTGCCTTATTCATTATGACAGTACCCCTTTGATTGAAATGATCTGGTTAAAAGTCCCATGCAATACTCAAGTTCACTTTTACATAGTATTATGTCGTTTTTGCAGCAGGATGACAGTCACTCCACATGGAAAATTATATGTGCTATAATCAAACTTGAACCGTGAATGCCTGTTCATTAAGTGGATGCTCTAACCACTACACTATTCGTATGCTGCTTCATTTATATGTATACCCATAGTTCATAGTTATCCATACACACGCCTCAACACGTTACTGACACAACAGGCATCCATTCTCCAGTTAGGAAAACCGCACCACGACACATTCGCCATTCCCTACTACTCTGGGCCCGTCCTACATGTTGACTCACTCCAAGTATATTCAGACGTCCCAAGCATATAATCCTGGGATATACATTCATATAATGGTCAGGGTGTGCATTAAGTCTTCTGGTTTGGCTCGTCGCAATGGTGACTGGGACTGTCCTGTACGTGTTTGAAAGTCAGACTTAGCACTGCACACAGTTAGTTCCACTGTTAGCATCCTACCTGTGGTTTGGGATGCAGGATGTTTGCTCATCTCTGGGAGGATTGATATGACAGCACTAAATACTATGGGGGTTTCTGCTGCTGTTTCGCTTCACATTCTTTAGGACTGCTTTATTGTGTCCATGTTCATTCTTAATGGATATATATATATATATAAATATATATATATATATATATATATATATATATATATATATATATATATCTATATACTGTCTGTACATTCACATGCATATACACGTACATGCATTTTTACATTTCCCATACTGTTAAATGACCACCAGTTACTATCATGTGCTTTGAGACTCTATTTCCGACTGCCAGATGGGGAAGCTTCATGGGAACATATGAAAAGCATTTATTCCCGATAATGCACGGGGGAACAGTGCATCATGGTCAGGTGTTTAATCCCAGGTTGTAGGTTCTGCAGGACTGGCTGGAGGCTGAGCAGGGTTGTGGTCAGGTACTGCTAATCTGAGTTGTGCCCGGTAGGGTTGCCACATTTTCAAATGCCCACAGTGGGACATGTTTTGTACAAATGTCAGAGTTTGCAAGGCAAAACATACCTGCAGCCAGTACATAAGACATAACTTCACTGTTTTGCCCACATAAATGCTTATTCTTGTAGCACTTTAGTTGCTTATTCTGTTTCTTATAACATTTAGGTGTTTCAGAAATAGAATAACTGTTTTATGCAACTATTACATTAAATATAGAAAATATGTTTGTCCTAATATCTCAGGACATTTGCCATTTTTGCAATTTTTATGCAAGACACAACTGGCCAAGGAGGGACTGTCCCTCGCAAAGTGGGACAGGTGGTAGCCCTAGTGCCCAGATGTCAATGGGGGTGGACATTGTGTTATGCCACAAAGTCTAATCTTGAGAACAGACACTTATCCCATGAGGTATGCCCAAAAATTGTAAACGATGGACCCCATTCAGCTGGCTATTCGAAAATGTGGTAGGGTTATGCATGCATGGGATACCTAGTTTGCATGCCTGAGACTGTCTAGGGTGCAACGTCCTACTAGATGTGGGTAGGGGTTACTATGTGCAGATATGGCTGCGCCAAGCTAGCAGTCCATGTATGGGTGGTTTTGGTGGATATTCAGCAAGGGGGGGTGTGCTGTGGAGGGGATGATGGGTATTCAATTATGTATCCAGGTGTGTTGGGGTTGGATGGCTCATTTCAGGCCAGACCATTATGTGGGCGTGATCCAGTAATGTTTCTGTACATGTCTATCGCACATTTTAATGTTCATATGTGGGATTCTGTTCTGCAGTATGGCCTGTCAGGTTGTATTGTAGATGTGAATGTTTGTTCTTTGGTTTCCTTTCTGATTCACCCACTGCTCCCTCGTACATCTCCAGTTCACCTATTGTGCATCTGACCCAGTCTCGCTTTGGCAAATTATTACATTATCCGTCACCCCCCACACCCATATTACACACATACCATCCATCCCTTCTCTGGTTAATGGCCCATGGCACAGTCAACAGAACACATATCGTACACTACATATCTCTGGTACCAATATGGTTGTGAGGACGACCCTAGCATTTTTGATCTTCCACATGCTGTACTTCACGCACATAGGTACACACAAATACTTATCTTTCATGACATGGTAGGTAGACCCGGGTAATACCCGTTCATCTTTGGGTCATCCAGACAAGGACAACTTGGACTGCAAATGGACAGATATTGAGCGAATGCTCTGACCATTGGTAGGGTTGACACCTTTTCATATGACCAAAATGGGACATTTTTGGGACACACATCAGATTTTACAGGCCAACACATACCCACGATCAGTACAAAGGATAGTCCTTTAGTTTTATGCCTAAATGAAAGCTTATTGTTGTAGGAGTTTAGTTGCTTATTCTGTTTAGTTTAGTTGTTTATTCTGTTTCATGTAAAATTTAGGTATTTTACATATGGAAATACGTATTGTATGGGACTATTACATAAAATATGGGACATAATTATGTCCTACAATCGTAGGACATTTAACATTTATAATGGTTTTGGTATGGACACAATTGCCCAGAGAGGGACTGTCCCTCACAATGTGGGACAGGTGGTAACCCTAACCATTGGGCTAGGCTTAGCAAATGGCAGCGGCGCACTAACATGCTGCTTTTCGCTTCCACTTGGTATTACTATCAACACTACAATGGAATACGGGCACGGGGTTTTAAATGTCATTTGTTCGAGGGACAGGGACTCAATATTCAGCTACATGCCTTTGTGTTTACTTTTTATTTTGGTGTTGGCAAAACTATCTTGTATGCTTTGCATACATTTCAGTATCCATGGACACTGACAGGAGTGATTATTATTAGAGGCAGGCTGTACTAGTCAGCATTTTAGGTTGCGTGCATACAGCTGACATGTTCACACCTCCATGCAGTGCATAGACACGCCCCCTGCACTCGCGCACGTTTCCTATGCACGTGGACATTGCAGCAGCGCGCTTTCATTAATATGCATGTGGTGCTGCTGTGCCATCTCTACGCTGCACGGTCGGCGCAAGGCTAACGCCGTCCTTGCACCGAGTTAACCTTGCGCTGAGCTTCATGAATCCAGGGGATTGTCTTCTCCCATAGTGCCTGCTTTAGCAATAGCAAACTGAAAGTACATGCGGCATAGCAAATTCAAACCAAGAAAATCTAAAGGTGTTACTGCTCAATGCTAGGAGTCTAAACAAAAAACTCCAATCCTTACACGCTCTCTTCACCCTAGAGAATGCTGATGTCTTTGCGGTCACTGAGACAAGTTTTAAAGCCATGAAGGGCATAACAACAGTGCAAGGCTATAATGCCTTCCACACATTTAGACCAGCTATTACAGAGCCAGGTACTAAAGGTGGATGTGTCTTAATTTATATAAAAAGCAAATATACCTAAAGGTTGGTCAAATAGGACAATGCACTTGAGTTTCTCCACTTTCAAATCACTATAGGCAAAATCTCATACAACTTCCTTGCAACTTATAGGTTCCCATCTATGACCCAGGAAACCCATAACATATATTTAATCTTATTAGAAACACTCACCATCCAACTCAGTATCATATTCATGGGAAACTTTAATTACTGCATTGTTAACTGGTAATCATATATGACACCAAACATACAGTCACAGAGATTCCTGGATTTTGTAAACACAAACTCTCAGGACCAGATTATCAATACGCAGACCAGGGCTGCAAACATACTGGCTCTGATCCTCACTAATATGGGAGAGTGCTGCATATTCCCTAGTGTCTCCTGTGGTAAGGTCAGACCACAAAATGGTTTCCTTTGAAGTGAAAATAAAATCTGGCACCAAAGTGAACCCTGGAATATTCAGGAACTAGGAACTATTCTAGGTCTAACTTCCCACTATTAAGTGATAACCTGGCAAAATTTCAAGCACCCATAGACCCTGAGAACATTGCTGCCTATGCGGAACTGCTCACAGAAACCCTATACAAGCATGTTAATAGCTGCATAGAGACAGCTGTACCCACCAGGAAGAAGTACAGAACTAACTCTAAAGACAAGCTACCCTGGTGGAACCACAACATCAGTAGGCTGTATAACAAAAGGAAGAAAATCATGGCAAAGATTAGGAGGTCTAGCACGCAGCAGGATAAAAATACTGTCATCAAGCTAAACAAACAATTCAGAGGGCAAATAAAGTCTATCAAAGACTAATTTAAAGTAAATTTGGCCTCCCAGGCAAGGAACAACAAAAAAGCATTCTTTAGCTATGTCCGCAAGCTTAAAGGCAATACACAATTGTGTGCAGAGCTCATTGTTAATGGAGTCATCTATACTGAGCCAGAAGATATAGCAAACCTACTGGCCAACAAATTCACCTCCAAGTTTACCCCTTTCTCCATCTCAACCTTCCTTCAGGAAATACCATCAAATATAACTCTCCCTACTATCACTAAGGAAAGGGTCCTTAATGCTCTCTCTCTCTAAGACAAAGAACACTGCATCAATGGGCCCAGAAATATCACAGGAAGCCTTCTAAATAGTATAAAACATGACCTATTAGTCCTTCTGGAAGTGCTATTTAACTGTAACCTCCAAACAGTCTTTGTGCCTCATGAATGGAGATTAAAAACAGTAATCTTTGCACAAAGGTGGGCTATCTACAGACCCTGGAAAATACAGACCCATTAGTCTCACTAGTCCCATATGCAAAGCCATGGAAAGAATTATCATGGAAGTGATTAATAATGACATAGGAAACCTCCAGACACTGGACCCAACCCAATCTGGTTTTGTCAGTAGCAGGTCACATCTACTCGATTTGGTGGATTTCTTTGAGATGGTCACCAAAGCAATGGATGTGGAAAAATGGTTCACACTACCTACCTTGACTTGGTCAAGATATTTGACACAATATATAATCTGGGCATTGTTGACAAACTCAAGAGTTTAGGTGTAAACCCTTATGTCACCTGGCGATAGCCAGGTGGCTCACAGACATGAGCCAGGAAGTTAGAACTGTGGAGTCAATTTCTTTAAACAGGCCATTCACTAGCAGAGTCCACCAAGGATCTGTCCTGTGACTGCTGCTTTTTGGCATTTACTTCTCTGAAATCAAGGTCAGTGTCAATGGCCTCTGGTTTACTAAATTTGCAGATGATTTAAAATTAGGAGCAGCCACAGAATCCACCACCAGCTCAAATGTTCTCCAGAAAGGGCTGACTCAAAAAATAAATGGTGTCAGTGCCATGAACTAAAACTAAATGCCAAGAAGTACATAATAGTATCCTTCAGTAAGTCATCCACCCCTGGCAACTATCATATTGACAACACAGTCCTACGAGTTGAACCAGTAGTCATGTACTTGGAGATGCACATAGTAATCTAGCCTTTGACCACAAATGTATACAGTAGTGAGAAAATCATTCTATGTTGTGGAACTTATAAGCTAAGGTATGGTATCTAGGTCCAAGGAAGTCATTGTTCAGGTATATAAGGTATTTAACAGACATATCATTGAGTACAATGCCCCCTTTGGTATGTACCTAACTGGGCATATCCAACAACTGGGAATGTCCACAGAGGTTCCTCACTAAAAGAATACAGGTTGTAAGTAACATGTCCTGTGCAGACAACCTCAAGGCTCTATCCCTGTATTTTGTCTCCTACAGGTTGTTGAGGGGAGATCTATGCCTGACATACAATGACTTGTCAGACCTTGTCCTGATGGACCTCCTGCATATCTACAAATCAAACAGCACCAGTATTACCCATTCTAAAGACTTAAATCTTGCCTGTGGTATAAATAGGACCTGCTGAAGATTTAGGTATGTATCTGAGAGACTACCTCTTTTCTGGAACAGGCTTCCCATCCATGTGAAGCAGAGTTCCTCCCTAACTCAATTCAAGTGTAACTTGAACAATTGGATGGAGGACAGGAAATTCATCCCTGGTTTGGCACCTATCTCTAATGGAAACTGGCAGCCTGTAAATGGTACATCTTCCAGGCCACTGCTTGAAAATGTTTCATCTCCCATGCCTTTGCTAGAACTTATCAAGGGTACGAGAACTTATCATGGATTTGGGATGCATGGCTAGGCTTAAAAATGCCCTTGTGGTCATTAAGCTAGGAAACACCTATGAACCTATGCTAACCTGTGTATGCATGCCTTAATATAAGCTATCTTCAAAACAACTGATTAGTGCCATAAGCAAGATGAAGGCAAAAAAGGGACTCATGACTGATGATTAACAAAGCATCACCTCTGTATATTCAATAAGGGATCAATGAATGTCAATACAGTATGTGACAGATACATGTTCTGATGTACCTTGCATAGTACTCTAAAACAACAGTAGTATGAAACTGTGTATTGCATAGCACATCATGGTCATTATGCCAGTGGGACAGCATGACCCAACAATGTTATATAAGGTACAAAATCAGGGACACATCATGTTGTTGAACAGAGATATGACATTAAAATTCAACACACAAATGAGTGTAATACATAGACATGGATTACATGTGCATATAAACATACCCGACTGACCTCACTGTGTTATGTGAGAGGAATTGAAATAATGTAATATATGAGTTGCTGTCATCCCTTTTAAGCATATACATGAACAACACAAGCAGAGCAATTGTGTCCCAAGAATTATGGTAACTGCAACTGTCATATATGTCACATACAGGGCCAGACTGTATCAGACAGAACAATATTATGCTGCACTGCATATACAGGAGTACACACACATACAGACTGAGAGAATAGCACCACTACCCATATGTAGCAATGTATGCAGTAATGGCAGTATATGTTGTTCAGGTAAATAATAATGGTAAGGCATGTGCCACTTGCTAATGTGTGTCATACTGCAGCATCAAGATAAAGCCACATAGAACCTGATATGTGCAGTGTTCATTAAGATGTATGTCCAAAAAACATGAGAGCAATATGGGATTTGTGAACAATTGTGCCTATGCTGTAAAATTTGGAATATGGAAAATGCCGTGATGGCAGCTTTACATAAGTAGATAACACAGACAATACTTGCATTCCTGATGGAACACCCTGACAGACTCGAACATTACAAGAGCTCTCCTTGTGATCTCCCAGAAGGAATCATGAATGGACTGTACCATGTCCTGAAAAAGGTACCCATTAGGGCCCGCATCTGTGTCTGAAACATATCTGTCACTACATGCCAGATCTTGTTCTGAGGGTTGTCAGCCGAGTTCTATGCTTAGCCTCAGTAACAATGGCACATGCAGGTTCCAGTCTACTGTCATCATCATCGTCATTGTCCCCATCATGATCACCATCCTAGTCACTGGAGTCCAACTCAGCTGGCAGTGGTCCGGTCCGTCATCATCATGCAATTGGTAAGACAGTATGGGTCCCATGCTCTGTCACATTTCAACAAAGGAACAAAACATGTTATGTGAATAATAGGTATTAATCTAAAAACAACGAATAAATGAAAATTCAGACAAAAATTGCACAATCTACATGTTTTAACTGTTATGTATGTGATGCTACACTATGGTCTGACTTTATCCAACACCTTATTTGATGTTGAGCATACATCCAGTCCATACTAATTTACAAAATGGTGTACAACACACATTACAGTCATATTTCAAACATGTCTGAAATAAAGTGCATTGTATAATCTGTAGTTTATTATACTATACATATGCATATGACTACTGGCAGGTTTTGTAACAGACTTGTCATAGCAAAACACTTTACAGTGTCAGCTTATATGATGTCTGCTTATGTACATATGTAATGAATATGTATTTTAACTAGCATATGCATTTATGTGTATGCCTTATCAATCCGTCCATCCATCCACCACCCCTTTTCTCATTTTTGCACATGGGCCTCAGGGTGTCACTTCAACAGTGACAACCGTCTAGACCCCACAGTGTGAACTATGGGACTATTGTTGCTGTTGAAGTGACACCTCAACCCCATATGCAAAAATGGGAAAAGGGGCTGTGGATGGATGAAATGATTAGGCATGCACATATGCACATCAATGTTATAGGTTCATAGGTTCATAGGGTAGTTTTGTTTGTGCCTGCCTCTGTTTTTTAGTGACACTCATAATCCCTGGGGTATATCTCGATCTCTCCCATCCCATATCAAGATTATCTTGAACAAGGCCAGTAGTGCTCTGCCTCACATATGCTGATTTTTTTCCACACATAGGGAGTCTTTTGGGTGAATCTTTCTCTGTGTGCCTATTCCCCTTACAGTCCCACTATTAAGTCTCCAGAATCTATGCTCCTGGCCGGAGTGAGATTTTTTGTGATCTAGAAGCATATTCTCCAAATCTATATTGACTGATCCTTTTAGGCAAGAGGTGAAGCACCTCTGCCAAAGCGGTAAGCTGAATAATAGAGCTGAGCTCTTTTCAGGATGCAGCAGCATGCATTTTTTTTGTCCTTTTAATCCCTTTTGGTTAACTTTTTTTAGGCAGATTGCTGAGACCAAGTGTGGTCATGCAGATGTCGGTTCAATTATCCAGCTGCTACATTGGTGTGAATGGCCATTCCGAATGAGAGTAGGTACTCTATGATCTAGATGATGATCCATCGATATAGTAGGCAATGTAGAAGGTGTCTTAGATTATACTTTAGCATGATAAGTGTCTCATGACAGACGGTCTTCAACCTGGGTCCCCACTACAGCTGTGTCCCCCTCAAGCTCAGATGTGAGTGATGATATTGGTAGCTGTGGGTAACCTTTGAACCTTTTTTCGATTTGTTAATGGGTGGTTATGAGCTCACCATTTAGGTTTATCCGCCCATGGCTCTTGGCATTTGTTCGTTTCTGTGAGACCTATCAAGCATTTCTGGCTGAGTCCCTTCTGTAGAGACCTTCTGAAGCCTTATTTGCCTGGACTTTTTCAAAAACTAATGTCAGCTCAGATTTTTCCTCACTTTGCTGCTACTTGGGAAGAAGTAGATGCGAAAAAGTCTGGCCCCAACTTTCCCCCCTGCAGGACCACTGCCCACGACTGAGCCCTGTGTGTGGGGTGCCAGCAACTCTGACCTGTCTGGTTGTGTGCCAGCTGCTTTGACCCAACCTTGTCTGTGATGTTCTGCAGTTTGGGATTTTCAATGAGTTGGCCAATGCTGAGCCCATCGATGGCCCTTCGCCGAGTATTTAGTAGGATGGGGTACTGTCTTAACCACATCCTTGTAGGCCGTTGGCTTCCCTGATGGTTTTCCAAAAGTTTTTGGAAGCTAGAAGAGCCTTGATCTCAAGCGACACTGCCATGATCCAAAGATATTCATCCAAAGTCTCTCTATTCCTATGTCTATAATTATGAGGTCATGGATTTATGTGCTGTCCACATTCAAGTTAATTGGCTTCGGCAAGCTGGCTTGTGGTGGTAATGCACCGGTAATTGGAGGTCGGCCTACACTGCGTGGGCGCCACTCCTGGATCGCGCCATCCTGGAGTGGGTATCAGAAAAAGAGGTAATGATATGATTAAAACATAGTCCTGGAAGGGTTTTATGGAGCACTCAGCCGGGGACTGGAGCACACAGCCGTGGGACACTGTCGGAGTCAGCCCAATTTTTTTTTTTTGCTTTGAGAGCAGTCTCGCTCCTTGGGGTTGGAGATGTTTGGGGGCTTGCAGTATATGAATACTGTCTCTTTTTGGGGGTTGAGTGGGCACTGGTGTTGTCAGCCATGTCAGCCTTGATATTATCAGTGTTCAGGTATCTCAATTTTTTTTGAACTGCAGTGATCATATCTGGAGGAGTTTGGGGCTTCTTTTCCCACATAATCTCCTTTGGGGATTTGATTTTTGAGTCTTTAGCTATTTTATTTCTCTTAGTGTTTTTTCTTGGTTTTTAGAGCTCTTACCTTTTTATTTACTTTGAGAGAATTTCTTTATTTTTTTCCTTTTTTGTCTTTTTTGTTTATCTCTTAGTATTTTTGTTGTATTTGTTTATAGATTTGTTGTAGAGTTGGGGTCCGTGTTGGTTGGGCCTGTGCCTTTTGTCCCTTTGTTTTTTGTTTTGCTTGGGATTTGGGATTGCATGCCTCCCTGCACTCTATGAAAGAGGCGTTTCAGAGTGTTTAAGGCATTTGAGTACTGTTCAGTGACTGTTTGGGCCGCTTCAGGAACCACAAGGAGACCTTTCAGTTCTTTTTTGTTTTTAGTTTCGTTCTTTGAGAAGGTCTTTGAGACTAGTTTTTGGGTGGAGGGAGTTATCATGAGGATTGATTTGTGGTGAGTCTCTCACCAGTGAGGATGGTGCGAGGTGTTGAACATTGTGTTTTCCCATGGTAGTGGGATGAGATCAAGTATGTTTTCTGTATTCTTGTGGACATTGTGACTGAGTTTACATGGTTGTTCCACTTTTGTTGAGTGTAGGAATTCCAGGGCTAGGGTGTTTGGTCTTGATTAGTGTTGGTGTTTTATGTGGAGTAATTGAGGTCACCTAGTGGGATGGTGTGGTGTGGTTTGATATCAGTGTTAGGTGTTCAAGATCCTGCGTAAGGGTTGTGAAGGTTGTGAGGTACATGAGAACATGCTGTAATGGCTAAGGCCAGTACAGTTTTTAGTTTGTACAGTCTCAGACCTGTGTTATAGATGCGTGATCAGCAGTCTTGACCTGCTTTGTTTCTTGATGTGTGATGGTCCCTTGCCTGGATTAGTGTATTCAGTCTTGAGGTGTGCATGGCACTTTATAATACGATGAAACCTGGGGTTGGATCTGGGGGATTGGTCAGGGGTTCTGAATACTGAACTGTCACGATTGAACTTGTCGAGACAAGGGCCTCAGTCGTGCATTTTTGGGGCGTAGATTTTTAGATTTTGACTTCTTTACTCTTGCTTTTTTATTTTTTTTCCTTTTGTTTTTCCTTTCTGTATTTGAGCAAGGTAAGCCTTGCCTAAGGGGGAGGCCTGGGCCTGGCAAAAGAGGTGGCAATGGCAGGGTGACAGAGGGGTGACAGGTGCAATTTGTCCTAGCGTGGCTTGCAGGCAATGTGGGGCAGCTTGGTCCCAAATGTCAGAGTGTGGGATTGACACCAATGACAGCACAACAGTTATTGAGTTTTTGCTCAGCTGATCATCTTATCTCTTTATTCTTGTATTGTGAAGTCAGTCTTAGGATTGTAGTCACATACAATGGTAGGGAAGATACCTAATCAACTCCATAATCCTCAGTGTCTCGCCCTCAGAGGTGTCCTAGTGCGTCTCAGGTCATTTACACCAGTCGTGGACGCCTGCGCTGATGCGTGTTGAGCTGCTGGAGAGAGACCTGGAATTAGACCTGAGTATGTATGCGTTGTGACAGTCTCCTTACATGCTTCTCCTCTTACAGGCAGCTTACTGCTGACGTCAGTGTGTCTGACTATGGAGTGGACAATGACTTGTCTGACTATGGAGGCACCAATGACTAGTGTGTCTGGTGCTGTGTTTGGCACTCCTGTGACTATGTCTATGACTTCTGACTGTGTGTGTTGTGTTCTGTGGTGGTGTGGGTGTTTGTGTGGGTGGTGGTTTCTGTTTTGGTAGTGTTCTGCTGTTTTGGTAGATTTCTGATCAGAGCCTCTGTGTGTTGTGTATTTATGATGGTTATGATGATAGGTTGTTGTGATGGGTGGGTAGTGTGTGTGGTGTGTGTCTCCTCCCTTGATCCTGTGCCAGTTCTTGCTTGTCCTATCTTGAGCCAGTTTGGCCATATAGTTGCATCTTTGTCATATGTGTGTTTTGTTGTGGGAGTTTGTGAGTTGTCTGTGGGGTTGGGAGGGCACATAAGCATGCCTCATATTCTTGGAGTTCACCAGCTGAGCAGGAGGGAGAGATACAGACAACTGATCGACATGCCTGGAAGGAAGGACAAAAACTTTAAAAGAAAGAGATGGGGCGTGGGTGACCGGTTTTGGGGGGGTTTGCCTTTTTGGGGTGCATGATGAGTGCCGATCAAGGTAATGAGTACTGTAGGAGCAAGTGCTAGGTTTAACAGCTAGAGAAAAGTCTACTTGAGTCAAGTAGAGATGATCTTTAGAGATTTAGGGATAGCAGAGAAAGTGCTAGCTTGAAAGATTGAAAAAGAATCAACTCTGCAAGTGTCTGCAGTTAGCACTAGAGATGAAAGTAGTAGAAGGTAAGTTTAGTTTTAAAAGTTAAGGTTTAGTGGAGAGTTTTTATTTTAAACAGTAAGATGGACTGAAAGGGGGGGAAGTTTTGGTTTTTTTTGTATTATGGTGATATGAAATACTGTAGGATGGCCAATAAATTTAAATAATTGAAGGGGTGGGATTTCAAAGTGATTACTCATATTCACAGCCAGTGAAAGTAGAGAAGAGAAATGAGATATAATCATATATTAACATAAGAGGCGGGCAACTAGAAAGACAGTGGTATTCTGCCTGACTCAGAACAGTACATATTGCACATACCTTGCAGATGCATTATGGGAATTGGCATGCCTGAATGTCATAGGACTACACATTTAAACTTACAGAGTGAAATATGATAATGCTATTTCTGGAGAAATAAAGGTGGAAGGTAATAACACATAAGTCTCTCCCTCCACTGTTCTTCCAGCCTGTGCATGCACTCTATGCACAAGGTTCTATTCCTGGCCTAAACTTCAGCAGCTGCAAACAATAAAAGATATGATGTATTTCAGCAACAGCAGGATTGTTTTGTTTCAGTACATAATGACTGTTATGTACAACAAAAAGAACTGTGAAAAACATAGTTATTATTACATGTTAGCAAGCAGTGCCCTACAATATCACATGTTGCATATTCAGTCATCGATGTTTCACTCACAGCACTGTGCACATATGAGGATTACTGCAAACAAGCCAGAGAAAGCTAGATTCAACCCTACAACTTTCACCTATGTTCATAATACAAAGAAGACACCTACCTGCCAAGCTAATCTATCTGTGCTGTGATTATATGAACTTATGGAAGTCAAACAACTTAAATTTATCAATTCACAAGTGAAGCATTGCATACTCTAACAAGTGTGCCAATCTAGGATGACATTGTGTAAACATACAGGGGTTCCCTTTAAATCATCGAATGTTCAGAACATTGACGTTCTGATCATCGAGACCAGAACATCGATGTTCAGAACATCGAAGGTTTAAAGTGGAAGTGCCAGGTAAGTGAGATTGTGGAATGTTGGATGTGTATGCAGGGCAGCAAGGTGCCCTGCATGTTGTGTGTGTGTGTGTGTGTGTGTGTGTGTGTGTGTGTGTGTGTGCCATCTGAGTGTTGGCATTGCAGGTAGGGTATGGGAAATCTCCCATTTAGCGCTACCGCATATAGCAGTAAACAGGAGATTTCCCTTACCCCACTGTAGTGCGATCTTGGAGTTGGAATATTAAAGTAGGGGGGTGTGGGGGGGTGCAGGGGGGTAAAGTCCCCCTGCATAACATAGTGTTTGTGATTTTTTTTTTTTTTTTGTTACGGTTCATTTTGAATTTTCGATGTTCTGGTCTCAATGATCAGAATGTCGATGTTCTGAACATTCAGTTATTCAAAGTGAATCCGCATACAGATATACCTAATCATGTGGACAAAGACCTACAAATGTACACAGTTATTGTATGCTGAACTGAATGTGGTGTTGTTATTTTATTTATTTAACATTTGTTAACTGGGAAAGCCAACTTGGAACAAAGCCAATTTTCAGTGGAGGCCTGGGGAGAAATGCTCCAGATGTATGTCTTTGTAACGTGGGAGGAAACCGGAGCACCCAGAGGAAACCCACATGAATGCAGGGAGGACATGCAGACTCCACACAAAAGGCATGCCAGCCAAGAATTGAACCAGAGAACCTCTTACTATGAGGCAACAATGCTGCCGCTGCACCACTGCTTCTTCCTGAATGCATATATGCATGAATACAAATTAATAAATACATATGAGTACATAGACAGATATACATCTATGTGTATGTATATATGTATGTAACATATATACATACCTATATAGAGAGATGTATTGATAGAGAGAGACCTATATGTGTAGATAAGTATGTGTTTGTCATTTTTTATGGACTCATACATGCATATTTTGGTGAAATGTGAATTTGTGTGTGTATGTGACATGAGAAGTAAAAGAAAATTCAAGTGCTGCCACATGCAGTACATAAGCTGCTAAACACATTTATCATCATATTGTACATAATATATCCAGACTGAGTTGTGTGATATGAACTGTTGACATCTACAACACAAATGAATAGCAGAGTGGAGCAAAAGCACTACCACTCATAACAGGTTTTCTGCAAGTCAGGCATGCCTGTATAAGAATATTCAAGTTGGCCAATGAAGTATATAAACTCTGTAGCAGGATTCAAACACCAAAACTATGCAAGTGTTACTGTATGTCATTATATTGCTTAAAGCGATATCCCTCAGCTACAGTAGTTCAGGTAGGCAAAATATCATTTAAAGGAACATTCCACCTTAGAACTAAAAACAAACTGACACTGATCCCATTTTTTTCACTCTTTGTTTTCAGAGATATTTTAAAACCTCAAAATCACTCTGACTACTTCTTGTCTTCTTCTTCTTCTTTCGGCTTTTCCCAGTTAGGGGTCGCCACAGCGGATCACCTGTCCGCTCATGATTGGCAGTGGTGTTTTACAGTGTCAAGTTGCCAGCCTGGCGCCCAACCTTCCACAGAAGACACACACACACACACACACACACACACACACACACACACACACTCACACCTATGGCTAATTTAGAGTGTCCAATCTACCTGCAGCATGTCTTTGGGATGTGGGAGGAAACCAGAGCACCCAGAGGAAACTCACGCGACCACAGGGAGGACATGCAGTCTCCGCACAGAAGGCACCCCAGCCGAGGATCAAACCGGAGAACCTCTTGCCGAAATTCAAAATGTTTTCTGCAAAGTGGCTTGACATATCAACATGATCTTGTTTTTCTTAAAGCCCTTCCCTTTTCCATAATCCCTTTCAAGTCTGCTTTATATGATTCATGCTAGGCATAAGGGAGTAGTGGTGTATTCCCATACCATTGACATATAATGGGATCAGTGTCAGTCACTGTCATCTTATACACCTTCTGTAACAGTTCTGCTTCTTTTATTTCTTGAATGGCCCTCATTTCTGTGTGTCTTAGGGCTTGTTTTACAGTATGTTAAGGAGTTATACAGCTGCAACCAAAAAAGTAGCTAAATTGCAGGTTCAAAGAATCTTTTTGTAGTCCAAGATAAATTGATAGTCTCCTACTCCCACATTTTGGTAAATGTGTTGATACTTTACAAGTATTACAAGTAAATATTTTCTGGCTTTTCTCTAAATGTTACAGACATCTTTGATATACATTTAAGTCATCTTAAAATGTAAAGCAGTATAAATAGCAAACATTTGAAGTTTAAACCTTAGCATTTCAATACTGTGATGTTGTTTATGTACATTTGGCAAAAGCGGTGACAACTGCCTTTGAGCCATTAACTAATCTAATTGCTTTATTTTCCTATGAAAAGCATGGATAAATTGGAAACAGTTGTGAATCAGTGTAAGTTCTTTTCCTTTTTACAGTAAAGAGTGGAGAACAGTTTCACATCTCTTCTGACATTGGCAGGACTAATTACCTGTATAAGATTGCCAGCAGTACCTGACTACACATTTCTCTGTGTCTGTGGTATGTCATGCAGGCATATACAAATTCCTCTGCAAATTATATGAGAAGTTAAGCTTAAAAAGTGGATGGTCTTTCCCTTCTTTTGATTACAAGGCAAGGAAATGAAAGTTTTATAAAGTACAAGCAGGATTATGGTACCAACACATTACTGGAACCATATTGTAGGGAAAAGTAAAACCTAAAGATTGAGTTAAACTGAAGGAGAAGATGGACTTTTCCTTTTAGGTAGTAATTTGTGATGTCATTATTCTCAAAAAAGAAAGGCATGGTAACATGTAATATTGTCACTTACACCTAATTAGTTTTTATAGTATATTGATCACATGGGTAAAAGATAACTTTTCATTTTAAGTACACAGTCATAAGTCATGTCCTTGTGTGAAGGAAATATAAGTGCATCACTGTCCACATACATCATAATATGGAATATTACAGAAAATCTGTGGATGACTAAGAAATGTGCATTTATCAGTGGTATAAAACTAACGTGCCAGCATACAGAGTTTAACATTCATAGTTTTCAAGAAAACAATAATCTGTGCTCGAAACAAATAAATAACGATTAAAATAATTAGTTTAAAACCATGGAATTCAAACCTACACATGTAAATTAGGTAGTAGGGCAGTTAATGACTACACATACAGTATTAATCCTATAGCCATAACACAGTATACGGATTACACATCCACACTTCTGTACTTGCATTGTGTTTACAAGACACATATATTTCATCCATAATGTGCTGCATTGGTCTTGCATTCATCAAACTGATGAAAGAAATAATGGATTATAAAAGACTATTGCAAATTTTAAGCTTTAGAATTCACTAATGTATGTATTATTCATGGTTCACAATGACATCAGTATTAACACAAGTATATGGTATGATGTTTCTAGAAGTTTTACGGATAATGGAAAAATGTGTAGTCATCCATGGCATAAGCGCTATAGGCATCAATGGACCATGGTCATAGTTGTATAAACCACCAAACAAATATAGATCTTCCATATGTGATGTGTAGTATTAAATTAACTACTGCCAATAATTTCTCTAAAATTGGAAATACTGGGATTTGAAGCCTCACATAGGCAAGCAACATTGACTTTACCAAATTTCTTAACCAGGTGAGTTGTTTGACATCAGAGCTTCTTGAAAGTTTTAAAAGCAGATATTGTGGAATAGCATTAATAATACTATGTTTGAAGTTGATATTAATGTACATCTATAATACAGTCCTCTATAATGTTTATACTGCTCCAGTATAGTTGTGGATAACTTCAGAATGCATTGACACCTGAATGTAAACGTTAATGATTAAAGCACATTATTCTTTCATGTCAATTACTATTATTAATACAGGTAATGATGGAATATACTTGAAACAATGTATCACCTAAACACATATGCCAACTGCTTACATATATGATAATGTAGGTGTTAAGGTATTGAGTATATAACTTACTGTAGGCATCAGGTGGCTGATGTTGGAAGTCTGCAACCATACTTATCAGCATCTTAGAACAAGAAATATGGACAAAGCTAAAGGGGGATAAAGGCCCCAAAATAGTGACACTTTTTATATATTGCTCTTACAAACTTAGGAAGTTGATAAACAGGTTTTGCATTAACATGAATTTCCTGAAGGGTGTGAAGTCTAAAATCCAAATGGCTAGCATTATATTCTTCATAGGTTAGTACTAGGCTAACTGCCCTTGTAAGCTATTTTAAGCCTAGCCAATTATCCCTTGCGAGATTCAAACCCTGCACCTTATGTTTGTAAGGTAAACACCTTAACCATTAGGCCACCCTTCCAACCTGGCTTTGATCCTCAATGATTTGGCAGAAAAACACAATTTTATGTAAAACAGACCAAAAATATGAGGCACAAATCTGGACAGTTGAGAAGTATGTCTACAACCCACTAGCAAAGACCCTCCATGTCCTGCCAATGCAGGTAATAATTGTGGTGGTGGACCTGCACATTATTCTGGTAGATCCCAGTTTGTCTGTGGTGCTCCTTCACAATTAAGTTCCAGATGTCAATCATCACAAAACTCCCAGGACAAGCTTGCATCCTCTGCTCATGTCCAGCATAGACAGTGAGCATCTGCGCCATCTCCTTATCAGTCCATTTCAGCATCCAGACTTGCTGAAGCCTCCTCTTGTCGACATCCACAGTATGGTTCTAGAAGCCTTCTTTCAAATGCATTCTAAATATTTTAAATGAGGTCCAACTCAGTTCACAGGTAGCAATGGCATAATAAGAATATCTGGTGTGGTATCCTTCAAGGCCCCTGAGCCAGTGGAAACCACAACCCAAGCTGCGGAAGCCCTTACAGTATCAATATCACATTTTAAAGTTGGTGCATATATGATGGCAGCAGACAACTGGAGGGCATTGGCACATTTTAGATATTCCTGTTTATAGATACCTACTGGGCAGTTGCGCTAAATATTGTACACTTAAACTGGGCTATTAGTTAATGCACTGAGATCTGAGAATTTACATGTTCACTAATGGGATTCCAAAACATTTAATGCTAATGAACCTCATTAATAATTTGTTTGTGTCTTTTCCCGGTTAGGGGCCGCCACAGTGGAACTCTGGTCCGCTAATGATTGGCAGTTGATTTTTACGTACCGGCTTGACAGGCCTGATGCACAACCTTCAACGAAGGTACACCCATTTACACACGTCTCCCCACAGAAGACGCTCTAGCTGAGAATTGAACCAGATCGCGTCTTACTGGGAGGTGACAATGCTACCACAGCACCATCACCGCGGGTAACCTCATTAATAATATATAGCACAAATGGTAGTTAAAAGCTGTGTGCACTTAGTTAACCTCACTCTGGGATACAGCTGATTTATAGCTAGCTTTCAAAGGCAAGCAGTCACCTTGCATTGCTGTGGTGGAATACAGTGTTATTAGCATTTACCTATATTCACATTATGCTGTGTAAAACAACTGAAACTTGTTTTCATGCATATGTTGTTTGAAATTCTCTGCATTGCAATCTGTCTTTTATATCAAGGATGGGGTTAGACTTGAACAATATGCATGCATATGTGTACATGTCCATTACTATAAAGATCTTTTTCCACATATGCAGTTGTGTGGCTACAAGTAAACCAGTCCTGAAACAGCAGATACAGATGGAATCTACATATATCCATAGTTATTGCAGATTAACCTATAATGTCTGAGCCCATTTGTGGAGACTAATGACTTAAGAAGTTGTGTGCAAGCTGTCTGTTCAGTGACTGATTTATGGGTGCTCTCTAATGCTAAATCACATAGTGGTAGTTGTGATAACATTCAATGGGATATAGGCAACATCAGGACGGCTTAGCATTTATATTATTTGTTGTTGTTATATGTAGCCATCTCTGAGTAACTGGTCATTGTAATAAACTGATGTTTTTTCTATCTTGTTTCTATATAAATTCCAGCAGATATGTTGTATACCATATCAGAACGATCACATTTGTGATGCTGTCTGGTACTAACTGCGATTATATCTGAGATGCATTCTACATGCTTGAGGTAGAACTGGTAAGTGCGTTTGGATGTGCATACAACTGTGGCCATACCATTGCTATAGTACTGAAGTTGTGACACACTGGTTAGGTATTTGGCCTTTACTTGTCATAATGTCCATTGACATGGATTCAAATTCCCCTCTCTGCATATATGGTGTGTCCATACAAGTGGAAAGGATTGAGAGCTGTATGCATATATGGTGATGATATAAGGGCATATTCAAAGATGTTTTTTGTATAATTGTTTTGATTATCTGTACATGACGGTAGTATAGATGACATGGACTGTTTTGCATAGCTATGCACTGTAAATAAGAGGTGAGGTGTTCGTGTGACATATGCTTTTACTATTTTCATGTCAGTATGTAAGCATATCACTCTGTCTTCCTGATGTCAAACTGCAATAGGAGGGGCAATTTTACACAATGTGAAAATGAGATAATTGTAGACGGTCTGCACCAGCATGGCCACAACCTGCTCAGACTAGTGGGCAATACTCTGTAAAGAATTCAAGTGTGGATGGATCTTGTACATAAGATCAGTGTCATGGGTGGACACAATAGATCTATGGCGGCCTTGCTCTGACATGATCCTCCATGTAGCCAACAGACTTACACCACTATTAGAGGGTGAGGAATGCCACTGGAGGTGGGTCACCATTGTCTTCCCAGATGCAATAGTAATTTTCCTGGCCTCCCATCATAACATCGGGCAAGATCATTGGATAATCAGGGGAGGCATTGACACGTGTTCCAGGCTGAATAAACACTGCAGCATAAACCAATTTTCATTGAAGGACATTCATTCACTATTCTTATCATAATGTTATATTTGTGTTACAGCAGCAGAACTACACCATGGCTATGACAGCCCACCTGATGCAGATGCACAATGTAGGTGTTATAGCATGTTGTCTTATATACAAAGTGCATACATAACATTGTCAGCAACATGTGTGATGTTGTGTTTTTCAATTGCATAACCATCAACATTGAAACAGCAGCACCACATGTCACAAAAAGGTCTCCATATTCTGTTAGTCTGATCCATAGCTGTTGTGTGCCTCTGTCTTCTGTTATGGCTGCAAAGTATCCTCACTTGTTTGTTTGCCATTTTAACCTACAGATGCATGTTTGCGAGGCATGGGTCATGAATCATCAAGCACAGACAGACCTGGTAAGGGTGTTGGTATTGTTGCTGTAGTGCAGCACTCTTTAACACACCTGTGATTTATCACATTAATTTTGGGTTATTTCCTACACAGGCACATCTGCATGACATCTGCACTATTTGTCATGTGTCTCCATAATCTGTTATTGTGATCCATAACTACTCTGTTCCTCTTCATCTGTCACCTGTCATGACTGAGGAGTATATTCACATGTTGTTTGTGTGACATTTTATAATACAGTTTCTGCTTTAGCTCTGATAGTATGTTTTCCAACCAGGGAGGACATACCTGGTAAAAAAGTCTGTATGGTTGCTACATTTCATTATTGATAATTATATCTGTGCCCTTCATGATTAATCTGGTCCTGTTCACCTGCATATGTCACCTACAATCTGCAAGTGATCATCGCCTACCCAGTATGTACATATTTTATTTGCTGTGTGCTAAACATCAGATGGAATGCGACATTATGCTTTGTATGTGCTTACTACTGAGTTGTATATGTTTATCTTCTAACATGACAGTGGCATTTCAACCCTCACCCTAGGAGTTGGAGTCAGAAAAGGACACATCAGATAGGTTTTATTATGTGTATTGAAATTATATGTCATATTTGTTTGATATGTAAATAACATAGGGGTTTTTATTATAACCTTGAACTTGTAAAAGTTCGAAAGTCACATGGTCAACACCATATGATCGAACTTTTACAAGTTCAAAGGTTAAACTAAATGGCTCCGTATGGTGCAGAATAGAAAGAGTTTCCTTTTCTGCAATGAAGTGCGATCTCGGAGTTGGTATATTTACGTGGCAGGGGACTGGGAGGTGCAGGCCCCCCCCCCCCCCTGCTCAGAGTGTTCTCCTCCCCCCTGCTCAGAGCATTTAGGTAAGTTATTTTTTTCTTTTTTTATTTTATTATATATTCGGTGTTTCAAACTTCACTCATATGGTGTCAATCACATGAGGTTCAAAGTTTTGAAACTTTGAGTATATAATATAGACCCTAACATAGCATATTTATATTATATTGTGTCCTTGAACCACCCACATCTACAGTGACCTGATAAGCCCATATAATCATCATTGTAGATACATAGTTGTTCAAAATTTCAGTAATATGCTGCATCATTTCACTTCTGTGAATGTATGTGATGTGTTATCTGTCTCTTTTTGTAGCACATCCAGTACCTGCCTCATCCAGTACTGATCCTGAAGTGTGATGTGATGTGCCTCATTCTGAGTTCATTGTCTGTCCCAGAAGATGACAGATATGTGGTTCATGGTGTCAGGTGGATAATGTTGTTGGCCATTCTGATGATGTCGGGACATCAGATGACAGACATGGTCATGACTCTGGCCCACTGTCCCATGTAGTGTCTGGTAATGATGGCGACTCTTCTGCACAATGGACCATTAATGGCCATTTGACCACACATGGGAGTGCACATGTCATGGACCTATATTTCTTGTGATAATGGCTGTTTGACAGGTGAAATTCCATGGTATTTATCTGTATGATGATATCCTACCTGTCCAATGACAACTTCTGTTGTGTTGTCCACACCTCCTGCGTCTCACACATTTGACTTTGTGGTCCTCCTTGGTGATGTACCTTGCAGAGTATCTACCTGCACTGATGTTTCTCCTGAGTGTTTTGTATATGTTCTTACTGATGTAACTTATGCTTACATTAGGTATGATGTTCAATACTTTCTTTATATTAGTTATGATCTGTGCTGCTGCTGTTATGGGTAACTGATTTGTCATGACTCAAAGATGTATGTCAGGCACTACGTTGTTGCCTGAGCTAGGATATATGGCTGCATCCTCTTTTGTCCAAGCTCATTTCTTCTCACCCCTGTATCCGCCTGATCATCCTGTGACTGTTGTGATATGTCATCATCAGACATTTGGGGTTCTTGAGGTAGGTCACCCACACCTGTGGCTGACAAACTACCATGTTTTCTTGTTATCATGTTGTGCAGCATGGCACACATGGTAAACATTTGTGATTCCTTTTCTGGTGTGTATTATTGTGCACTCCCTTGTGTATCCAGACATCTGAATCTTGCTTTCAGCACATCAAACACACATTTATTCAGTTGTGTTTCATATTGCAGTGTGTGCTGTGCTGTATGC
Organism: Protopterus annectens; assembly: GCF_019279795.1. NCBI lineage: Eukaryota > Metazoa > Chordata > Ceratodontiformes > Protopteridae > Protopterus > Protopterus annectens. Next base: position 1,115,552,679 of record NC_056725.1, read on the forward strand.
ATCATCATCAGGGTCTGATCGTGCTCTATAGGGTGTCATTAGCCAATTAGTGGATAACTGCAGTCACCTGTTTGTAGGAAGAAGATAACACATATGTTGCCATCATGCTTAATGTTGACATATGGATTCTTATTACATCCTAGTTGTAGTCCTGTACTTACTGAGTACTTGTTCCTTAGGTATTTCGTCATGATGGAAAGTGACCCTGACCACTTTCCCTCCATATTGCAGCATCATGGACACTACCAGAGTGGGTTGCCATGAGCTGGTAATTAGGCCTTTTGCTGACACTACCTGATACTTGAGCAATGGCCACCTGTTTCAAATGATGTATAGTTCTGTATCAGGTACAGCAGGGGTTTTAACTGGAATGTTGGTGCAGTCTAGTGTACCAAAGAATGAGGAAAGTTGGCTATGGCATAGAACTGTTGCATAGCAGTTCTTCAATCCATGACTGTTGTTAGTCAGAAGATGTAATCATCCACCTTGGTGCACATTGCTGCCAAGAAATGCAAGAGCATGTAACTGGCAGCTGTCTAGGAAACTCTTATGGCATCTTGCATATGCTGCTGAACAGACACCAGTATACCTAGACTCAGATGCACTTTAGTTTTTAGCAGTATTGGGTTACCCTGCAGACTATGAGCACACATGTGGGGTGCATGCATCCTCCACACACCCTGCACTAGCTCTTTGTCTAATCTGTATATATTTATTATTTCCTCAACAGAGCAATGGCTTAACAGTAGCCTGGCTTTATTTCTAGTCAGCTGCCTTCTAGGATGCATTTTTATATATTCCACTATTATGGTTTGCAGTACACCAGTCTACTGTAGTACATTAAATGCCAGTTGCAGTATGTTTTTTTTAAGTAATGTTTGTGGATTCCTCAGGATTTTCTATGAATTGATTTAATATTGTAACATTAAGGTAAAGCACATATGTCCACTGTGTGCTTTCATAACATTGTAGGTGAAGTACTTTATCACACTTTAGTTGTGCTTGGTATTCGCTGTGTTTTGGAATCTATTGGCCATGCACTGAGTCCATAATTATCTCATGCTGAATAGTTAATTATTTACTCTTCCTTTAGCACACAATATATAATTGTATCTGCCACTGATGTGCTGACATCTTCCTTTGGCATGCTGTGCTGTCCACAACTTTATTTTGTAATCCAGCCCCATATCACTACTGAGTATGCATTGTCTTATAAGTAGAATTATGTATATTTCTTCAGACAAAGCTGCATTCGTCTGGCTACATATTTGGAATCATCAAAACTCTATGTGCTGACAAAATCAAAGTTATGCAGTAAAAATGGACATTAAAATGTGATGAAATCTCTAAGGGTAGAATGGTAGTCTTATAAGTATTTTCCTTGTGGTTTCTCTGTTGTAATGGATTGCAATTTGTGTTAAGAATTCAGAAAGGGGGAGTGGTGTGTGGCTCGTTATACACAGATACTAAATGTATAATTTCAGGGGCACAATCTGGCATGCTGTAGTATGTTCACTTTCAAATGAGAGTGGGAATATTCATTTTAGTAAGGGTGAATAATACACAGCATTTTAAGAATATAACTTTAAAGAGCTGGTATAATAGCCAAAGACAAAATGATATATGTATCTAAGAAACAGGCAACTTGTTGTGTCAGTGTAAGCATACCATGAACAAACTTCCTGCTGTGTTCAAGCTCATCATAGACTTCCAATGACATTTATTGTGAAAGAATGGTAATCCACATGCATTTTGTATCTATGTGTCTGAGGACAACTCCAAAATATTTTCAATAACCCAAATGGGGATTCACAATACTGCTTTTTAGATGGTGGCATGCAAAGTCATTCCATGGTGAAAGTCTGATATGTACCCACCAAGAAGAAGTGCAGAGCTAACTCAAAAAACAAGCTACACTGGTAAAATCACAAAATTAATAGGCTGTGTAACAGAAGGAAGAAAATCATGGCAAAACATAGGAGGTGCAGCACCCAGCAGGATAAAAGCAGTCTCATCAAACTAAACAAACAACTCAGAAGACAAATAAAGTCTAGCAAAACCAAATTTGAGGTAAGTTTGGCCTCCCAGGCCAAGGACAATCATAAAGCACTCTTTAGCTATGTCCACAACCTCAAAGGCAATACACAATTGTGTGCAGAGCTTATTGTAAATGGAGCCACCTATAATGAGCCAGAAGATAAAGCAAACCTCCTGGCTAATAAATTCAGCTACAACTTTACCCGTCTCTCCCCCTCAACCTTCCCTCAGGAAGTACCATCAAATATAACTAGGGAACCGGTCTTTAACACTTTCTATATGACCAAGAACACTGCATCAATGGGCCTTGACAATATCCCAGGCTGCCTTCTAAATAGCATGAAACATGACTTATCAGGGCCTCTGGAATTACTATTTAACTATAGCCTCAAAACAATCTTCTTGCCTCATGAATGGAGAACAGCAACAGTCATCCCTCTGCACAAAGGTGGGCCATCTACAGACCCTAGAAACTACAGACCCATAAGTCTCATTAGTCTTATGTGCAAAGCCATGGAAATAAATATCATTATCATGGAAATGATCAACAGAGATATAGTAAACATCCAGATGCTGGACCCAACCCAGTTTGGTTTTGTCAAGGGCAGATCATGCCTGCTCAACCTGGTGAACTTCTTTGAGAAGGTAACCAGAGCAATGGATAATGACAAAATGGTTAACACTGCCTACCTTGACCTGGCCAAGGCATTTGACACAATACCCCACTTGGGCATTTTTGACAAACTCAAGAGGTTAGGTACAAACACATATGTCACCTGGTGGATAGCCAACTGAGTCACAGACAGGCTCCAGGAAGTTAGCATTGGGGAGTCCATCTCTACAAAGAGGCCACTCATAAGTGGAGTCCCTCAGGGATCAGTCCTTGGGCCACTCCTTTTTGGCATTTACTTCTCTGAAGTCAAGACCAATGTCAATGGTCTCTGGATGACTAAATTTGCAGATGATTGCAAATTAGGAGCGGTCATTGAATCCCACACTGACATAAATGTTCTCCAGGATGGGCTAACACAGACAAACAACTGGTGTCAGAGCCATGTACTAAAACTAAATGCCAAGGAATGTATAATAGCATCCTTTGGGAAGTCATCCACCCCTGGTAACTATCATATTCACAACACACCCCTTAGAGCTGACCCAGTAGTCAGGAACTTGAGGACACACATAGATAGTAATCTAGCCTTTGACCATCACATGTCTACAGTAGTGAGGAAATCATTCTATGTTGCACAACTTATAAACACAGGTATAGCATCTAAGTCCAAGGAAGTCATTGTTCCACTGTATTTGGCATTCATCAGGCCTATTATTGATTACAATGGCCCCTTTGCTATGTACCTAACCAGGCATATCCAACAACTGGAACTTCCACAGAGGTTCCTCACTAAAAGAATACAGGGCATAAGTAAAATGTCCTATGCAGACTGCATCAAGGCTCTATCCCTGTATTCTGTCTCCTACAGGTTTATGAGGGGAGATCTATGCCTGGCATGTAGGGCATTGCCAGACCCCACTCTGATGGACCTCCTGCATGTCCACAAAACAAACAGCACCAGAATTACTCATATAAATAGGACCTGCTGGAGAGACAGGTATGTATCCCAGAGACTACCCTATCTATGGAGCAGTCTCCTCATTCATGTGAAGCAGAGTTCCCTCATAACCCACTTGAACAACTGGGTGGTGAACAGAAAATTCATCCTTGGTTTGACATATATGTCTCTAATGGACACAGGCAAACTGTAAGTGGTTCATCTCCCAGGCTCTTGATTGTAAATGTTTCATCTCCCAATCCTGCTTACACTTATCAAGGGTACCAGAATTTGTCAGAGATTCTGGATGCATGGCTAGGCTTAAAAAGGCCCTTGTGGTTGTTAGTCTAGTAAACACCTACGAACCTATGAACCTATGAACCTATGAACCTATGAACCTATGTTGCATTGTACTCAGTTTCTATAACTTGTGGGTATATGAATGCCATCACAGTAAGAAATATATGTGTTCAGAATATTTCTTCACTAAGCTTTCAATACTTCTTAATTATATGTTTTCACAGACAAATATTTTATGACTACAACCTTGAAATGACCAAAACTCAATATGCCAATGGTGCCAGTATGCTGCAGATAAATTGATTATTGAGCTACTCCGAGGTTCTTAAAAGTAGACGTCAGTCAAGTGCATTTTGCACCTATTGTAGTGAAACTCTGTTTACCTGGGGTCACGTCCCATGATTACTATACTGAGAATGTATTTATGAATGTTCAAGTTCAGTCAATACTTTAAAAAAAAATGTCATAAAAATAATTTTAATACTTTAAAAAAGAAATGTCATAAAAATAATTTTATAACATATTTAAGTAGTCAGAATGTCCTATATCATGTAACAAGTTACTGCAAATGGTTTCTGAAAAGATTATATTGTATGCTAGTTAGGACATTCTTTTTTATTAAAATATTTTGCAACCTTCAAAGCATCAGACTGAATTCTTTGTGACAAGTACAGCCATCCTGGACCAGATTCCAAAACAGAGTTGTGGACACTGCAGCACACTAAAAGAAGATATCAGTGCATGAGCAATATACTCATTTTTATAATGTACACTAAAAGAAGGCCAAGTACTTATCTATTCTGCATAGTATAACTGTGGACTCAGCACATACTCGCTGGATTCCAAAACAAAATGGGTGTGCCCAACACAATTCAAATGCATCACAGTACTTTGATGACAATTTTCTGAAAGCACTTTGCAGAGGCCATATCTGCTTATATTTAATGCATAGTCCACAAATTCCTAGGTAATCCTGCATACTCTGCATGCCTAACTTTAAAAAAAATGCAACCAGCATTTAATGCACTACAGCAGGCTGGGGTACAGCAAAGGCATCCCTGAAGCCAGACAGCCAGGCTCAAAGCCAGGCTACAGTTAAGTCAACTCTCTGAACAAGTAATAATACATAGATAGAGATTAGATACATAGGTGTTGCAGGCTGTGTGCAGGACATGTGCACCCCACATGTATGCTCACAGTCTGTGTGGTAATCCATTGTCAACAGAAACAAATGTGTGCTTGAGTCTAGGTATACTGGCCTCTGGGATATTCAGCAGTATATGGGAGATGCTGTAGGAGTGTTCCATGCATTCCAGCACAGTTGCTGGCAACAATGTGCACCAAGGACTATGAATACAACCACTTCTCAACAACAGCCATGGAGTGCAGAATTGTCATGTAACAGTTCTTTGCCATTGCCAACTTTCCTAATGTCCTCAATGCAATAGACTGCACTCACAACCCAATCAAAAAACAGCTGTATCTGATGCTGAATGGCACATCAAAAGAAAGGGGTGACCATCGCTCAATTATAAGGTGGTGTGCTCTGCAAATGGCGTTATTACTAATATCATGGAAACATACCCCAGCAGTGTGCATGATGCAGCATTATGGAGGGAAAGTGCTCTGAGGTCTGCTTTCCAATATGGGGAAATACCAGAGGTGCTCCTACTAGGTAAGTACATGACCACCGCTACACAGTAAGCAGTACTCAGACATTGCAACAGGAAGGCAGCAAGATGAACAAATATTCCTTCTCATTCCCTGAAAACAGGTTACTGTGTTTATCCACTGGAGCCTTGGCTAATGCCACCGCACAGAGCCCCATCAACTCCTGCCAAGAATGCATACAAGAGAACACACACTGTGACATGAAATACCATCAAATGTGTGTCTGGCATGCTGCACAATTCAGATGCCAGGACATATCCAGGGGTGCACTCCAAGACACATCAAAAAATACATCACAGATGGTCACCATGTATGCCATGCTGCACAATATGATAACATAAAAAACCTTGGTGGCCTCCCAGCTGCAGGTGGGGGTGACCTACCCTCAGAACCCCAGATGTTTGATGTTGAGCTATCAGAGCTATTGTAGGAGGATCAGGAGGGCACATGGGTGAGAAGAAATAGGCATGATGTGACCATATGTCCTAGCTCAGGCAACATGGTAATATCTGGCATGCACACCTTTGAGTCATGGCAAGCCACTTGTGCAAATGTGCACAGACTAAACAGCAGAGCTGGATTCAGCACTAGGTGACCTAGGCAGTTGCCTAAGGCCCAATGGCTTGGGGAGACCACTGGCTGGGGGCCTGCCACAAAACTTACATTTCTTCTTTAAGGACACACATAAAGTGTGCCCTTAGTAGCATCTGCACATGCATCATTAGTACAAGACATGCATATTTAAACACCGGAATGCAGTATGGGATTTTTAAAAGATGAACATGGATTTCAGAATTGCTGTTGCTGTTCTACAGTCATTCGTAAAATACAGAGGTGCATGTATGCATGTGGGAAATGTCCCAGTTAGAGATGACGGGGTGCTTAATTCAGTCAGGCTCAAACCCTGTACCTTGAATATAGGACTCTAAATCCTCTATACCAACTGCCAAACTGTCATCAGCAAGTGCATTTCAAGGACAGTTGAGTTTTGGTCCATTTTCAAAGAATGTTGAGTTTCTGAGCATTTTCAAAAAATTTAAAGTTTCTGTCATTTCCAAGAAATGTTAACTTTCTATGAATTTTCAAGGAATGTTGAGTTTCAAGGGAAGGGAAGTTTACTGTTTCTCATGTTAAGTCTGTTTTCAGTGTGTAACTGTGTTGTTTAACAAATTGCCATTCTAATTGTTTGTGCTGTAAAGTTTAAAAGCAGTGTTAGTAGCACAGCATACTTGCCTTTAGTACAGAAGGCTGTGGGTTCTACTCCCACACCATGTAGATGGAATGTTGATATGCAGTGACCCATTTAAGGGAGAATGGAGTGCTGCACTCCTGAGTGTTCCTTCTTTTAAATGAGATGCCTAGTAACTATGACCCTATTGCCAGTTTGACAGCCATTCCCTATTGCAATATTACCAGCTTATCATTTTTTTATTGCAACATGGGTAGTTCATTCTTCAAGGGCAGCAGGCACTGAATTTTTACATGAAACTGAAATGCAAAGTTGCTTGCCAGCAACAACCTCTTCATTAGTTATAGATCGCTTTGTTGTGGTATTATTCAGATGACTTTTACTTCTGCAGAGATCTTGTTTATTGACTGATATTGATGGATTGTAATGAAAGAAGTTTGAGTGGCCTTTTGTGGTTGAAATGTTCTGTAATAGGTAGTTTTGTCATTATTGGTTCATACATTTTGTTTCATTGTTTATGGGAAAAATGTTTAAACCTACACATTTCAAACACACTCTAACAAGTGGTGGCATACTATACAAGGAATATAATTTAATACAATCTGGGTGTTGCATCAGAGAACACATGCATGTATGCATGGTCCACAAAATGTGTGCACGAGGCCTATGGTTTGAAAGAGGAGACCACATAAATGCTCACTGTCTATGATAGACACAAACAGAAGATGACAGTATACCCCATGAGTTTGGGATAATCAGAATGTGGAACTGGATTGTGAGGGAGCACCACAGATGGACTGGGATTTACCTGGCTGACGTGCAGGTCCACCACCATTATAATGACCTACATCAGAGGAACCCAGAGGATTTTTGCTGGAAGGTCACAAAGGTCTAGTGCCAGTCAGAAAATGCCTATAGTAAGTTGCATAACCCCCACTGTATTCATAGGAGTAGACGTATGTGCACACACACACACACACACACACACACACACACACACACACACACACACACACACACACACACACACACACACACACACACGCACGCACACACGCACACACACGCACACACGCACACACACACACACACACACACACGCACACACACACACACACACACACACACACACACACACACACACACACACACACACACACACACACACACACAAAATGTTTAAACCTACACATTTCAAACACACTCTAACAAGTGGTGGCATACTATACTATAGAAGAAAAAACACAGCATCAATGGGACCAGACGGTGTCCCGGGCTGCATCCTACATGAACTCCGAGAAGAGCTAAACCCAAACATAAAACTACTGTTCATTCTCAGCCTTACTACAGGATATGTACCCAAAGAGTGGCGTACAGCAACAGTGGTCCCTCTCCAGAAAGGTGGTGCCTCAACAGATCATGGAAACTATCGCCTCATAAGCCTGACCAGCTTGGTCTGCAAAGCAATGGAAAGGATCATCATGGACCTCATAAATAAAGATATTGGGGACCTACAGACACTGGATCCTACCTAGTTCGGCTTTGTTAAGGGCATATTCTGTCTCTTAAACCTAGTTGATTTCTTTGAAACAGTCACCAAGGCCATTGACGAGGGGAAGGTGGTCCACACAGCCTACCTGGACCTCGCAAAAGCCGTCGATACAATACCCCACTCGGGCATTATAGATAAGCTCACCAGCTTAAATATAAACCCCTATGTCACTAGATGGGTTGCAAACTGGCTCAAGGACAGAAACCACATGGTTAGAATTGCTGGAGCCATGTCAGACTCCAAACCAGTTACAAGTGGCATCCAACAAGGCTCAGTCCTGGGACCTCTCTTGTTCGGTATATATTTCTCGGAGGTACAGGCAAACATGGAAGGACTGTGGCTGACCAAGTTCACAGATGACTGCAAACTGGGCGCCATAATCGACTCTCCAGCCGACACAAGCATCCTCCAAAAGGGCCTCATAGAAACAGACAACTGTTGCCAGAGCCATGGCCTCAAGCTAAATGCCAAAAAGTGTATAGTCATCCCCTATGGCAAAAACAAAGTGCCCACAAATTACCACATAGGTGGTAATCCATTAAGTACAGAAGAAGTAATTAGGGACCTGGGGACCCAAGTTGATAACAATCTCTCATTTGACAACCACGTGGCCAAAGTGGTTAGAAAAACATTTTATATAGCCCACCTAATCATGAAGGGATTCGCATCTAGATCAGGGGAGGTCATTGTGCCTCTTTACTCATCCCTCATCAGGCCCATAATTGAGTACAATGCCCCTTTTGGGATGTACCTTATCAGACACCTGCAGCAACTGGAAAGACCCCAAAAGTACCTCACCAAGAGGATCAAAGGGCTCAAACAGATGCCATATGCTGCCCGGTTAAAGAAACTTCAGCTCTACTCAGTGGCATACTGCCTGCTCAGAGGCGATCTGTGCCTGACGTATAAAGCCATGTCCAACCTGGAATTAATGGACATGCTGCACCTCAGAAAATCCAAATCCCATCGAGCTATGTGCTCGAGAGACTTGAACCTCAGCACTGAAATAAATAGGACATGCTGGAGGGACAGATTCATAACCCAGAGGCTCCCTTCACTCTGGAATAAAATCCCAGTCCAGGTTAGGCAGAGTCCCTCACTGACTCTCTTCAAGAGGAATCTTGATGAGTGGATGGGAGATCGTAGATTTACCCCAGGTATCACTTCTGCATCACTGTTAGACAGAGGCACAGTATACTAACCTCGAAAAAGGGCATAGCAAAATTAATTTAAAATGGGTGGTGAAAGCCAAACACACTCTGGCTAGGCTTATAAATGACCTAGGGCAGATAGCCTAGTATGAACCTATGAACCTATAATACAATCTGGTTGTTGCATCAAAGAACACATGCATGTATGCATGGTCCACAAAATGTGTGCATGAGGCCTATGGTTTGAAAGAGGAGACCACATAAATGCTCACTGTCTATGATAGACATGAACAGAAGATGACAGTATGCCCCATGAGTTTGGGATAATCAGAATCTGGAACTGGATTGTGAGGGAGCACCACAGATGGACTGGGATTTACCTGACTGACGTGCAGGTCCACCACCATTATAATGACTTACATCAGAGGAACCCAGAGGATTTTTGCTGGAAGGTCACAAAGGTCTAGTGCCAGTCAGAAAATGCCTATAGTAAGTTGCATAATCCCCACTGTATTCATAGGAGTAGACGTATGTGCACACACACACACACACACACACACACACACACACACACACACACACACACACACACACACACGCACACACACTCACACACACACACACACACACACACACACACACACACACACACACACACACACACACACACACACACACACACCTACCTTAACATATATGCATTTTGTAAGTATATCTGTTTGTGAGATTGTTTCAAGTGTATTTTATGGGTATCTGTAATGATAATAGTAATGCAAATGTAGTATCATATCTGTTTTTGAAACTGTTTCAAGTGCATTTTATAGGTATCTGTAGTGATAATAGTAACATAAATGTGGTTACCATTAGCATATTAACACGTTCTCAGAGTATATGCAACTATACTGGACCAGTGTACACATTCTGAATGGACTTTGATTATGACTATACATTCATAAGGACTTCACACATATGACTGCAATTGATATTCAATACATTCTGCTTTTATAATCAGTAATCAACTGTTATGTCACTCAGCTCAGTGCTTAAGCAGTATTGTACAGTGACTGCTGCTCTCCTAGATGCGGATTCAAATCACATTGTAGCCTATTTTTGAAAATATTGACAGTTATGTGGATAATATTGAACATCACATATGGAAGACCTATGTTTGGCAAATTATACATTGCAATTTTTTACATGTCTAGCAAGGCTGTAGTTCACTGATGCCTATAGCACTTCGCAGGTGACTGCATTTCTCTAATATCAGTAAAGTTTCTAGAAACATCACACAGCATATTTCTGTATGTGTGAATGTTGACTAATGCATGCATTAGTAAGCTCTACATTATAGAAAATATATTACTGTAATATCCATGTTTGTTCTAATCACTTTCATGAATGTAAGACCAATGCAGGTCAGCATGGCTGAAATATGATGGATTTTTTAAAACACAATGCAAGTACAAGACAGTTAAACTCAGCATGCTGTCACACATTAATGTTATAAGTGGATAAATACATATTCCATTGTTAATCCATACAACATTTAAGGAACTGTGTCATCCATTAGCTCATAAGCACTGGGCCAATGTGAATGTTTCATGTATATGTGTGGGTGTGAATCTCAGAGTAGAATATTTTGGAAGTTATTTTGCCAATTCCATACTTCCTATTTAAATGCAGGTAAGGAAGATCTATATTTGTTTGGTAAGTTATGCAGCACAGCTTTTTACATATCTAGTATTTATGTGTTGAATTGATGTTTATAGTGCTTAGGTCACAGTTAACTCCAAATATCTTCATTACCTGCAAAGTTTTAGAAACACCATACTTACGTCAATAAGACTGTATGTGTAAATCCTGGCTAACACATACATGCATATGTTGCCTGTGTATTTTGAATTATACAATGTTATATAATAACCCATTATTATTTAACATTGACTGCACTCCTACCTAAATTACATGTTGACATATTAAATAGCACAAATGAACATGAATGCCTATAATATGTAGTTATGTGCTTCAAGTACAATCACATGTTTTATTGCAAAGTATGGCACTTTGAAATCTGAAATATTTCAGCAGTTTGTTTTTGTTGTGAGCAATGTGCTGATGTAATCAAGACTGCATACTTTTTTAGTTCAGATGCATAGCACATGGCACTACTTGTAATTTTCTTTTACTTATCCTGTAATTTAGAAGTGCAAATTCACATTGTGTTTTAGTTCTTCCCTACATATTCATACAACTGATTTTTTAACTTTCATTAATCCTTGCAATCACAGCTAAGATTAATTAGCTAGGAAGTAGGAGTCAGATTTGTAGTGTTAACACAGATAAGAATTGTAGGTTTGAATCTTGATTCCTTCAGTTTGTATACAGCAATCTTATCATAAGTCTGCAGTATTAAGAATGACAATGACTGAATGCACAAAATGGAGAATTAGATTTCATATCAAGGGTAGCTGACATGCTACTCACTGTTTTGCTGTTCTACATAGCAATCATCATATATTGACATCACACAATCTTTCCATGGCAGTAATACATCCTGTTTTCCTGATTGTAGGTGATTAGGATTGTGCCTGTAATTATTCTTTGCGCATAGAGCATGTGCACAGGTTGGAGGAGCAGTGGAAGGATCCAGGTATGTGTTATAACTGTGAACATTTATTTCCCTAGGAAGACTCACAACACAGTTAAAAATTTAGCTTTGAATGTGATTTCATTGTACCTTCAGGCATGCTAACATTAAATCCAGACTCCCTATAATGTATCAGAAAGATAAGTGCAATAGTCATTTGTTTATTGTGAATAACAGTATAAATATAAGTTAACCATTCTCTTGGAGTTATAAGCAAGGTATTTTTGAAAACTGCAGTTTATGCAATTTCTGTTGTCACAACCCAAAATGACAGGCATCTGAGCATAATTGTCATAGTGCTTTTAGCTAGAATGTTTCATATATAAGTTGTTTGTAGTCTTATTGCTGTTTGAACAGGAGATGGTCATAAACTTCTATATGTACACATGGTTCGCACTGACTGTTATGTTGCACATAGCCTGCCTATTTTATTACTGAATTGGGTGTCTGCTGTCTCAACCTTCTGAATGCTATTAGCAGACATTTTGTAAAATATACTTAAGTTCCACATGCTTTGCAGTGCTGTATAACTGCCCTGTGATGGTATGTTTAACACAAAATTACATACTGTTTACTATCACTGTTATATCACAAGCTACTCATTTTGTTCTGGAATGCCTGACTTGCTACATAGTATAATCATTGTGCAGGTACATATATAAACATAGGTAGCAAAAGTGATTCATTTGTTGAGGAATAGTAATGTGTGTCATACACTAAAATTCCTTATGTCACATGCTGTTGCCATGGTTGTGATTGTCCAGTTGTTCTAAGATTTTCTGTTCCTTTCTATTTCCAATTATATGATGTTGTGATGTCAGTCATAAACCACGCTGCATTGCTCATCTCATTGGCATTTACATTTTAAGTGCATTACTGCTTGTTCTTCTTACAATATACTCAGAATAAACATGTTTTATTCATGGGGATGTCAGCTTGCACATAAAATATGTTAACAGTGGAAAAGTAATCAGCATATTGAAACCTCATTATACATGCATGAGACATACATTAAGATAGAACAGTAGCCCATCTACATAAGGGATTTATATACGAGTTTACCAGTGACATTGCTATAAGGCCTGTATGTTAACTGGGTTATAAAAGGGACGCATTCCAAAGGATATGCTGTCAATGTCACTATGAGCTTACAGTGTAGCAAATCTTTTAGAATGGAGGGCAATATCACTGTTGTATTCCACAATGTCATGCTAGATATGGCTGCTGACTGTGCACACAAGTGTTCTGCATGCATGCTGGTAGCTGATATGTCCATAAATGGCCAAGTAATAACAACATATTGTCTGATAAACTGAGTACTGCATGCCATCTAATGTACTGGAGTGACATAGTGACACTGTATGACCAGCACACTGGCCCACACATGGCCTTCTATTCATTTCATCAATATATGGATATTAGGACATTGGTAATGTATGAAAATGACAGTACACCATCTATTATCACAATTTTGTTATACAATGTATAAATATACCTTATTGGCAATATTGTCTGGCAATTAATTTTTAATGACAAATGTACTGTACTATGACAGACATAGAGCAAACATGTCACATATCTTGCCTCATATGTTTTGATGATAATGACATATTATATACTGCCTTTACCATTATTTAGGTGCACATCTCTTTTTGTTTTATGACAGACCTGTTTGGTCATGACTGTGATGTATATTACAAACCATTTTGTACATTGTTATGGATTAATTCATGCCTTTCATCACAAATGGTGTTTGAGTTGCGTATGGTCATACAGTACTTTAATATCACATACAGAAGAGTTGCTACGTGTAGATTGTGTCAGTTTGCATGATATGTTATGCAATCATTCCTTTTGGGGAATAACTATCATGTATGTATAATTGTTTCCTGTGTTGAACCTTGACAGAGAGTGGGACCCAGTTCTCCTACCAGACACAGAAGATGACAATGTGTCAGACCACTGCCATGCAACTCTGACTCTGAGGACCAGGATGATAACCATGCAGGGTCAGTGATGACAATGACAGACTGGGACTTGCACTTGCCATTGTTCCTGCTGCACATCATAGAAAATGCTTGCCACCATGCCAGGGAGATGCTTTTCAGGACCAGATCTGGGAGGTGATGACAGATGTCTTTCAGGCACAGATGAGGGACTTGATGTGCAACTTCCTCCAGGACATGGTGCAGACCTTGTGTGACTCATTCTAGGAGATTGATACAGAGATCTTTTATAATGTTCATCCCCATCAGTGTAGCCCTTCAGGACCATAGGTATTGTCTGTAAGATCCACTTATGTAATGCTGACACCATGGTGTTTCCCATATATAACTATTTATGGTTTAGGCACAATTATGCAGGCATCGCATATTGCTGCCATGCTTTTCTGACCATATATCATAATGCACACTGCACACATTATGTTATATGTGGTGTTATGTTGCTGCTGCAGTATGTCACACACATTACCAAATTACACATGCAGTAACAAATTTGATGTACATGATATGCTGTAATTACTACATACATTGCTGCATATGGGCAAGGGTACTACTCCTTACGCGTGTGTGTGTGTGTGTGTGTGTGTGTGTGTGTGTGTCTGTGTGTGTGTGTGTGTGTGTGTGTGTGTGCACCAGAACCTATATGTGCCCAAAGAGTGGCGTACAGCAACAGTGGTCCCTCTCCATAAAGGTGGTGCCTCAACAGATCCTGGAAACTATCGCCCCATAAGCCTGACTAGCTTGGTCTGCAAAGCTATGGAAAGGATCATCATGGACCTCATAAATAAAGATATTGGGGACCTACAGACACTGGATCCTACCCAGTTCGGCTTTGTTAAGGGCAGATCCTGTCTCTTAAACCTGGTTGATTTCTTTGAAACAGTCACCAAGGCCATTGACGAGGGGAAGGTGGTCCACACAGCCTACCTGGACCTCGCAAAAGCCTTCGATACAATACCCCACTCGGGCATTATAGATAAGCTCACCAGCTTAAATATAAACCCCTATGTCACTAGATGGATTGCAAACTGGCTCAAGGACAGAACCCACGTGGTTAGAATTGCTGGAGCCATGTCAGACTCCAAACCAGTTACAAGTGGTGTCCCACAAGGCTCAGTCCTGGGACATCTCTTGTTCGGTATATATTTCTCGGAGGTACAGGCCAACATGGAAGGACTGTGGCTGACCAAGTTCACAGATGACTGCAAACTGGGCACCATAATCAACTCTCCAGCTGACACAAGCATCCTCCAAAAGGGCCTCATAGAAACAGACAACTGGTGCCAGAGCCATGGCCTCAAGCTAAATGCCAAAAGTGTATAGTCATCCCTTTGGCCAAAACAAAGTGCCCACAAATTACCACATAGGTGGTAATCCATTAAGTACAGAAGAAGTAATTAGGGACCTGGGGACCCAAGTTGATAGCACTCTCTCATTTGACAACCACGTGGCCAAAGTGGTTAGAAAAACATTTTATATAGCCCACCTAATCATGAAGGGATTCACATCTAGATCAGGGGAGGTCATCATGCCTCTTTACTCATCCCTCGTCAGGCCCATAATTGAGTACAATGCCCCTTTTGGGATGTACCTTACCAGACACCTGCAGCAGCTGGAAAGACCCCAAAAGTACCTCACCAAGAGGATCAAAGGGCTCAAACAGATGCCATATGCTGCCCGGTTAAAGAAACTCCTGCTCTACTCAGTGGCATACCGCCTGTTCAGAGGCGATCTGTGCCTGACGTATAAAGCCATGTCCAACCCGGAATTAATGGACATGCTGCACCTCAGAAAATCCAAATCCCATCGAGCTACGCGCTCAAGAGACTTGAACTTCAGCACTGAAATAAATAGGACATGCTGGAGGGACAGATTCATAACCCAGAGGCTCCCTTCACTCTGGAATAAAATCCCAGTCCAGGTTAGGCAGAGTCCCTCATTGACTCTCTTCAAGAGGAATCTTGATGAGTGGATGGGAGATCATAGGTTTACCCCAGGTATCACTTCTGTGTCACTGTTAGACAGAGGCACAGTATACTAACCTCAAAAAAGGGCATAGCAAAATAAATTTAAAATGGGTGGTGAAAGCCAAACACATTCTGGCTAGGCCTATAAATGCCCTAGGGCAGATAGCTTAGTATGAACCTATGAACCTATACATCTACTCCTATGAATACAGTGCAGCATAATATTGTTCTATACAAAACACTCTGGCCCTGTATGTGACAATTATGACTATTGCAGTTACCATAATACACATGAGATATAATCGATTTGCTTGTGTTCTTACAATGTATATCTAGATGGTATGACAGCAACTTACATACCTACATTATTCGTATATTTCTCACACAACACTGGGGGTCTGGTGTGTTTATCTGCACATGTTATCCATGCACCCATTTCTGCACTGTTTATTGCTGTCTAATGTCTGTTCAGAAAGATGACAGATCCCTGCTTAGGTGATTTCTGTGCCACTGTTGTGTCATGCTGGCACACTGGCACAATGGCTTTCTGTGTGGCATGTATTTGCAAATGTTGTGCCATGTTATATCAAATTACTGTCAGTGGCATATATGAGTAAGTATCTTTCACATACTGCATAGACATTCACTGGTCCTTTAGTGAATATACAGAAGTGATGTTTCATTTAGCTTCATTCATGAATCCCTTGTTTGTCTTAATCTTGCATATGTCAATAGCTGGTCATTTTGATAATAGCTTATTTTAGGACATGCATCAACAGATTTGCATACATATTCATGTGTATGCATTTGTAGTACATATGCAATAATATACATAGATCTACATATGTATGGACATATTATGATCGACACAACTGCTTTTGTAATATCTGACTGTGTGTGTGCAGTTATTTTAGCTTTCTGTGCCATAAGTTTGTTCATGGGATGCTCCTTTGATCAGTTCTTCACATGTATGGTGCTACTTATATCAATAATGGTGTTTGTGGCACCTATTCAATTATGTTTGCATGACAGTATATATGTGTATGTGATAGGCAAAACTACTTTTGTTGTATACCTATGCATCTTGCAGTTTATCAGTTGCACATTACTGTGCTTTTCTCATTTGTACACATACGTGTTTATAGCCATCAGCAATCCATTATGCCTATGTGACATATGCTTGTCATTTTCTACAACATAGCTTTGGATGACTTCACATCCCCTTATGTGGTGACCACATGCATGTGAAATGTGTTTCCCTAGATTAATTTGTCCTGCTTTATTCTGTGCCTACTTTCTATTGCTGACATTTCCTCACTGATATGGGCCTGTGTTGATTTAGCTCCCCCCTTTTAGTTTTGGCCTATATGTTGCACATATACATGGCAAATATTATGTGTATGTTACCTTCCTCTCCATTATCACTGTTATCATATAGATGTACTAAAAAACGCTGCGCCGAACCAAAACCAAAAGACACGGACACCAAAGGTTAGCGCTTTTATTCACTTTAATATGCTGTGAACTTCATCAGAAAAACATTCTAATCACCCAAGACAGCATTTAAATACTTAATTAACAGTCACATGACTAAAAATGTCAAATTTAAAAAGAAAGCTCATTTTTATGTATATATATATATATATATATATATATATATATATACACACACACACACACACACACACACACACACACACACACACACACACACACAAATGCATGTAATAAAAATAATAATAATAGAAGTAAATATGTAAAAACATTTTTTTTACATTCTAAAGAATATTGTTAAGTAAAACTTTAAAAACTTTAATATTTAGTTTGCTGAAAGTATTTTATGTTAATGGTGTTGTTTAAACTTAGTGCACAGTCTGCACCCAAGTAAATTTGCCATAGAGATTCTTTGTATTCAAACCAGGTTTTATAATCAACCGAAAAAGTTTCTTGGCTGACACTATCTATCACTGAAAAGACAAACTTTTTGAAATCAATGCAAGTACCAGCATGTTTTGCCAAAGCATTAGTTTGTTCTTTTTTCTTAGTTACTAAAAGGTGTTCATAAATACGTCTCTTTAGACACCTAGTAGTCTTTCCTATACAATAACTTGGGCAGGATAAGCATTGTGCAACATATACTACCATTTCACTTTTACAATTATAATATCCTTTAGCCCAAAAAGTTCTTTTAATGTGGCTAAATTCCACTGACGACGTATTGCTAATGTACCTACACTGTCTACAAGAATTACAGGAGTAACTACCTTTTTTCTGAATGAGCGTACTCTTTGTATCAGTTTTAATGTTGCTACCCTGTTCTAGTAAACTCTTGATGTTTGTAACTTTTTTATAAGTAAACAAAGGTCGCAATCCTATAATCTTGGCTAGGTCTATGTTACCTAATACAATTTTCCAATTGTCAACAATAATTTTTCTAATGGTCCACATCTCATTGACTATAGGGAGTGGAAATGAACAGGTAAAGCCGTTATTCAAATTCTTAGAATGGTCACTAGTAACCTGTCCTTCGTTCAATGTTTCACATTGAATGTGACCTCTCAAAATTGGACTTGCCTTGCCATCTCTTCAGTTCAGAACTTCCATTTCTATTTGCTTCAACCATGACCTGTCATAACCGTTAGCCTCAAATAAAGTTCTTAAAGTCTCCATTTCTTTTGTAAAATTAGTATCTAATATAGTTAATCTACTAAGTCTAATTAATTGTCCTTTGACAACACCTTTTTTCATATGAGGAGGATGGAGGCTGTCCTTGTGTAGGTATTGGTTGGCAAACACTGGCTTTCTATAAATGCTACTACTGAACTGCTTGGACTGAAAATCAAATGTCAAATTCAAATCAGAAAAATTAAGACTACAACCGAAACCACTGATAATAAACTTTAAAAAATCAGTGGAATTGTTTAAGTCAGAGACTAGCATTTCAAAGTCTTCATAGCTACCTTGTCTGAGAAAAAAGAGATCGTCAATGTAACGGTGATATATCAGTATCTTATCAAACAGCCTGTGTTTAATAAGAAACTTATTTTCCCAATTTGCCATCACAAGATTAGCAAAAGCAGGGGCAACTCTAGCCCCCATAGCTACTCCTGATGTCTGTTTGTACAAATGTTCATTGAGCTTAAAAAAATTATTGTCAAGAACAAGATCCATTAGTGCACAAATGGTGGTTATCTTTGAATTGTCAAAATCAGTATTTCTACTTTAGTATTCTCTTAGAAATTCCAAACCTACTTCCTGATCTATGCAGGTGTAAAGAGATACTACGTCTAGAGAAGCAAAAACAAAAGTACTGTCTGGTGATCTAAAGTCCCTTAAAATTTCTAGTAGATGCCATGAATCCTTCAAATAATATTTTGAAGCCTGCATCACAGGATTTAAAAGGAAATCCAATCAGATAGACAATGTTTCTGTCTTAGACTTTGCCGCAGATATAATTGGTCTAAAAGGGGGATTAACACTGTTTTTCTGTACCTTCGGAATACCAAAAAGTACTGACATTTTGGGAAATTCAACTTGTAAGTAAGCATAAGTTTGATAATCTATTTCTCCTTGGCAAAACATATCAAACAGTAAGGTGTCCAATTTCAAGTAACTATTTTTAATAGTGGACACCTCTACCCTTTGGTATGCATCGTTATCTTTTAACATTTCTTCCATAGCTGTAATGTAGTCTTTTGTATCCATAATAACAATTTGTCCCCTTTTATCTGCTCTCATGACCCTTACCTGGGTGTCAGTACACATACTTCTAAGTGCTTTTATTCCAAAGCAGTCAAACTGTGAACATTGTTGTCAGGTTTTAACTGTCTGAAACTAGATTCACACATATCTGGAAAACCTGCAACGTTCCTAGCAATGGTGGATTGCAGGTACTACACTTTTTAGGCATTTGGAAAGTGTTAACCTGATTGTCTATGTTAACATCCTGCAGGACATAACTCAAGTTCAGTTTTCTAAGAAATAGTCTAAAATCCACAATAACTTTGGCTAGATTAAAAGAATTCGCTGGTATAAATGATGAACCTTTTTTCAAAACTTCACATGCCTGTGGTGGTAAACACATATGAGAAAGGTTCAAACTTTCAATACCATACTGGGAATTTTCATTACCAACTACCACTTTTTCTTGTTCCTGCCTTTGCCCTTCCCTTTGTCGTGTACTGTTTTGGACCACATCTGTGTTTTCTTGTTCCCTTGTTGGTCCACTAAAAAAGGACCCATGTTATTTGCAGAAACAGAACCTTCAACAACTGGAATTTTGGCCCCATGATTCATATTTTGAACAATATTGTTATTGATAACATTGGCAGTATTTGTACTGCCTTGGCCCACTACACATTCCGTAACTTTATTTGAGGCTAGAGGTTATGACAGGTTATGGTTGAAGCAAATAGAAATGGAAGTTCTGAACTGAAGAGATGGCAAGGCAAGTCCAATTTTGAGAGGTCACATTCAATGTGAAACATTGAATGAAGGACAGGTTACCAGTGACCATTCTAAGAATTTGAATAACGGCTTTACCTGTTCATTTCCACTCCCTATAGTCAATGAGATGTGGACCATTAGAAAAATTATTGTTGACAATTGGAAAATTGTATTAGGTAACATAGACCTAGCCAAGATTATAGGATTGCGACTTTTGTTTACTTATAAAAAAGTTACAAACATCAAGAGTTTACTAGAACAGGGTAGCAACATTAAAACTGATACAAAGAGTATGCTCATTCAGAAAAAAAGATAGTTACTCCTGTAATTCTTGTAGACAGTGTAGGTACATTAGCAACACGTCTTCAGTGGAATTTAGCCATATTAAAAGAACTTTTTGGGCTAAAAGATATTATACTTGTAAAAGTGAAATGGTAGTATATGTTGCACAATGCTTATCCTGCCCAAGTTATTATATAGGAAAGACTACTAGGTGTCTAAAGAGATGTATTTATGAACACCTTTTAGTAACTAAGAAAAAAGAACAAACTAATGCTTTGGCAAAACATGCTGGTACTTGCATTGATTTCAAAAAGTTTGTCTTTTCAGTGATAGATAGTGTCAACCAAGAAACTTTTTCAGGTGATTATAAAACCTGGTTAGAATACAAAGAATCTCTATGGCAAATTTACTTGGGTGCAGACTGTGCACCAAGTTTAAACGACACCATTAACATAAAATGCTTTCTGCAAACTAAGTATTAAAGTTTTTAAAGTTTTACTTAACAATATTCATTAGAATGTAAAAAAAATTTTTTTACATATTTACTTCTTTTATTATTATTTTTATTACATGTATTTGTGTGAGCGTGTGTGTGTGTGTGTGTATATATATATATATATATATATATATATATATATATATATATATATATATAAATGAGCTTTCTTTTTAAATTTGACATTTTTAGTCATGTGACAGTTAAGTATTTAAATGCTGTCTTGGGTGGTTAGAATGTTTTTCTGATGAAGTTCACAGCATATTAAAGTGAATGAAAGCACTAGCCTTTGGTGTCCGTGTCTTTTGGTTTTGGTTCGGAGTAGCGTTTTTTGGTTTTCTAGTGATTTTGTGTTTTTTCAAGATTTTTGGATTCTATTTGTCATATAGGTGTACTGTTACAGTATTACATTGTGCCACCATTTTGATCATCATACACAGGCAAGGTGTATGCATGCAAGGTAATGGCAATTGATTTGATTCCATTACTGTTCATGTTATACTTGTGTGTTGAGCATTACTTAGCAATTGGTTTTCTTCCTTCCTATGCACAGCCTGGCATTCTTTAACTGTCATTACTCATACGTGTCTCACCATTTACATAATATTACATGCCATTGGTGTGTGTATGTATGCTGACATTTTTTTTCAATTACATTATGTTTT
This sequence comes from Protopterus annectens, assembly GCF_019279795.1. NCBI lineage: Eukaryota > Metazoa > Chordata > Ceratodontiformes > Protopteridae > Protopterus > Protopterus annectens. Next base: position 1,115,574,635 of record NC_056725.1, read on the forward strand.
TCCATTGCATATACATAATTTACAAGACCACGTATCTGTGTTAGCACTGACATGGAATATTTCTTTCACATATTGACCCCATTCTGCCTATGTTTGGGTTGTGTATACTTATTTGTGTATCAGACAGATACATTCATGCTTTGTTACAGTACTGCTGTTTGGCACTTTGCTTGGTTGTCTTTCACATTGGAGGGTTGGAGGTTCTAGTCTGCCCTCCAGTTGCCTTTATCTGCATTTCCTTGACTGGATTTGCTCATCCATGCTATTGCTTGACTTATACTTACACTGCTGCCAGCCTTGTTGATGACTGTATTTGATATCCACTGTGTACTGCAATGACTGCACTTCACATTTAGTTTTCTACAGCACACACCTACCATCAGTCATACACATTTTGTTATGACTGTCACACAATCTGCAACATCTCAGTGCTGACTTGTGCATAGGTACATATGTATTTGTGCATTCCACCATAGCTGGTATGTATTTATTTATTTATTTATTTATTTATTTATTTATTTATTTGCAGTTGGTTTACCAGGATAGTCCATTGGGCCAAGATGAACCCGTTTTCAATGGAGTCCTGGGGAGAAAAGCTCCATTAACAAGGTTACATAGTTATACAAATGTAATAAAATATTAGCAGTCAAGTTATCAATAAAATTACACAGATAGAGCATCATACTGGTGTTGACTATTGCAGATGGTACTTCCTATAGAAGTGATTCAGATTGCATTATATACAGAGTTCAAATTGCAGTATTTACAGAATTGTACAAATTACAGTTTGTAGATAGTACATACTATAAAGTGAGCGATATTGCAGTATTTGTAGAATTATACAGAATTACTGTTTAAAGATACAGAATCAATGTAACTTTACAAGTGGTACCTACTGTAAAAATAAAACCTGTTTCAGTATGTCCACATTAAGAGTCTATATTTCAAGTGACATTTCAGATGAGATTGCTAGGTAAGGCAGACAAAATGACTGATTTGAGATTAGGAAGCTAGATAGAAGGATGCAAGTTAGTACAATAGGAGAGGCAGATGCAGGGGAACTTATTAGCGGGAGGAGGAGGAAGAAAGTAAGGCAGTTTTGAAAATATGAGGGTGGATGAAAGAGCATTGAAATTATGAAGGGTGGGTGCAAGAGCATTCCCACTGGGTTTGTAGATGAGAGTAAAGATATTTTTTTGAATGTAAAGTGGTTGAAGGTGGTACGAATAGCTGGAGGTAGGGAGTTCCAGAGACGTGTTAAACTATAAGATAGAAGTTTTTTACCTGGGGGGCGTAATGGTATGTGTAGTTCAAATAGGTTCTGGTTATTGGTTCTGAGTTGTCTGTTTGGAAGGTGCATTTTAAAGGTATTGGAAAGAGATGGACAAAGCAAGGGTTTAAAGATGAACTTGTGGGCAAGAGTGAGTTGAGAATATATGAGTTGGTTGTGTAGTTCTAACCATGCTAGTTTGTGGAGAGAAAAACAATGGTGAGTAGATGCTTTGTGGCCATTAGCGAATTTGGCTATTTTATTGTAGCATGAGGAGAGTTGTGTTTTGAGGGAAGATTGTAAGTTAGTCAGTTATTTCTACCCTGTTTGTCCATTTTCCTGCTGTCTGTGTACCTTACCACTCTTTTAGGTTTATTTTTAACCTTTGTTGGTTGTGTATTGTGATATTTGTTATATGTTTATACTTGCTGGTTGACCAAATACTCTTTTACTTTTCTTATGTTCTCAAAAGAAAAAAAAAATTATTTTTTCCCACCAAAAAAAAAGTTACCCATGCCCCTCTGACTCTCCCTCAGACCTTCTTATTTCATCATATCTCTTGTGTGTCCCTGTTCTTCACCCTCATCCCACATCTACTTGTTTATCACCCTGCCTGTTTCTTTGGGTGTGTGCATCACTTGGGTTCCCCACACATGTCCTGCACTCATTGTTAGCTACTATTGTGAAAGTGGCCATGGTTGTCCTTCCCCTTGATTAGATAATTGTTTAACAGAAATAGTGCAGATGTCTTCAGATTCTGCAAATTGTGATGAGTGTATTTATATATGTCCATCTACGAATAACAATATCCAGAATTTTTTGTAGATATTTGTCATTTTTCAGACAGAAAGGTATTAAAGATATTCTGGCTGAGTGAATGGTGTTTCAAATAAACAGGTTAAGGAAATGTTGGCATTGATAAAAGACGTTTATATAATGGCAAAGAAGAAAGAAGTTAAGCTGTTTGTGTATGATATATCAAAAGCTTATGAGAATTTAGGTTATGAACAGAATATTTTCAAATGGTATAGATTTGAAAAGAAGAGTATAAATACATGCAAAACAATATATATTTACTTCTGAGGGAATCTGTGAATAGTTGCATAAATGTGTGATACACGGATATGTGTTCAGTGGTATAAGTGTTTCTTAGGAAAAAATACTGTACTAAGTAAAATTAAAGAAACAACTAAAATAAGCCAGCTGGAAAATAAGCAAAGGGATACTGGTGGCCATGGTATAGGCTTATGCTGATAATATAATATTAATAAAAAAAAAAAAATAAGTTCTGGATGGTAGAGTTAATTAAAGAACTGGAACTAATGCCAAAAGTAAGATATGGAAGAAGTTTTATATATATATATATATATATATATATATATATATATATATATATATATATATATATATATATATACACACACACACACACACACACACACATATATGTATATATATATATATATATATATATATATATATATATATATATATATGTGTGTGTGTGTGTGTGTGTGTGTGTGTGTGTGTGTGTGTGTGTGTGTGTGTGTGTGTGTCTACATGGGTATAGGCCAATTGCCTTAATGATCTGAATATCAACAGCAAAAAAATTGATACAAAAATATCTAATGTTCAAAATACTGACAGTCAAAAGTACCTAAACACAAAATACCGATAGTTAAAAATACCTAAACACAATATATTGGCAAAACTTAACCACAACCCAACTTAATCCCCCGGATTCTGCAAGCCCTGCACGGCATGCAGGACTAGTGCAGGAGCTCCAGCAGGCAATATGTCTGCCGTGTGATCCAGGAATAACCTGTATGGGTGTGCATCAGTGCTCCTGCACTAGTCCTGCATGGACTCTGCCCCTGTATGCAAATTACCCCATTTACAGGAGAAATCCATGCAAATTAGGTGAATTTGCAATCCAGGAAGCTGGAAACCGGCCGTGCAGGAGTCCCTAGGGTTGCCAACCATCCAGAATTCTTCCGTACTGTCTGGAATTAAGGGGCACTGTCCTGAAGAACGGAAATGCCTGTGTTGTCCGGAAAAAATGGTGCAGTGTGCACATTTTCTTTTAGTTTAAAAAATTAAATTTTTTTTTTTAGGGGCGTTCTTCTTTAAGAACGCCCTTTGCATCTGGGTGCAGAAGACAAAAACAGTGTCTTTGTGACTGTTGTTTACGTCTGTCTACTGTCTTCCATGCACATGGAATTTGAATTATAAAGAAGAGATTTGGACTGTATGCTGAAAAGCCCCAAGGAAAGCACGAGTCCGGCTGGTGTTTTCTCTGAGTTTTCTCTAATCCAGCTGTGGCACATGTAAGTTCCATTTTTTTTTGTTTGTTTTCCCCTCAACTTTAACCTTTAATTGAAGTAAGACTCCTCTGTTCAAAGCATACTTGTATATTGATCTAGAAGGCTGTGGGTGTGGGCTCTACTCCCACACAAGCTCATACTGTGTTGTATTTTAATGGGGCAGGATGCTGCAGTCCTGAGTGTGTTCTCCTATGATGCCTAGTAACTATGAACCTTTTTTCACTTTGCCATCCATTTCCTATTGCAATATTACCAGCTTACTATTTTTTAACATAACATAGGCAATCAGTTCTTCAAGGGCAGCAAGCATTGATTTGTAGATGAAACACTGAAATATAAAATTTTTGCTAGCAGCAACTTTTCATTAGTTGCAGATCTCTTTAATGTGAAATTGTTTAGATGATGTTTTACTTCTGCAGAGATTGTGCATATTGACTGATATTAGTGAATTTTAATGACAGAAGTGTGAGTGGCCATTTATGGTTGAAATGTTCTGAATTGGGCAGTTTTGTCATTATTGGTTCATGTGTTTTGTTTCAATGCTTATTGGCAAAATGTTTCCAACTATAAATTTAACACACAGTCTAACAAGTGGTGCTGTTACTGTCATCACATCATCACTGTCAAAAATAATAAGACTTGTTGAGGGCAATGTGTGTGTGTGTGTGTGTGTGTGTGTGTGTGTGTGTGTGTGTGTGTGTGTGTGTGTGTGTGTGTGTGTGTGTGTGTGTGTGTGTGTGTGTGTGTGTGTCTAAAAGCTGCAAGTTGAAAGTTAGCCATATGTTTTTCATTTGCTTATCAATGAGAAATCAGAAGTGTACAGAAAAGTATCTACCATTTTTTGAGGGGTAGGTGATATATGAAAAGAGCACCTACAGCATTACTTCTGCCTGATTACTGATGAGGCTTGTTGGGCAGCATTGTCTGTCAAAGAGCAATATAGCTATCTTATTTATGTGAAGACGTCACTGTCACATCTGATGTACTCTCTCTAAAGGGGCATGCATAGTCATCTGGGACAGTATGTATGTGGGTGTTTTGTACTCAAGTACCCTATTAGAACTCTCTGGATTTTTAGTGTGAATTGGTTTAAGGGAACTAACATATGGCCATTTTCATACGGTTAACATAGCCAACATTTTAGAGGATTGTGTTGCCACAGCCTGGCAATATACTCAGTTTTTACTTGGGGGGGGTAGGTGACCATTACTCACAAGGCAGTACAAAAATCATATTCATAATGTATATGTGCACTAAGTTCTTATTAGACCAGAAGTAAAAAATAATTTCCTTTCACCATTCAAGACAACATTTCTGTTACTGCATCCAGGGTGTGTATGATAGCACTGGACTCTATCTGCCAAATGCAAACATTGTTCTGACATGTACTTTACAGCTGAAATGCATTCAAATACTTGGAATTGGAATGGCATTAATAAGTGTGTCTCCCCAGAATTATATCTGAATTCCCTAATTTTTTTATTGTAAATTTCTTTAGAAAACCTGGCAAAAGGCCACAGTATCTGTTTTCTGGCTGTGAGTATTTAACATCTGCGCACAAGGCCAGGTGAGACTAATGTTCAAAATATATTTGCAAAAAGTCCTTATTATTCCAGGAGTAAATTTTTATATCATCATTCAATAGTATATTGTTACTCTTACTAGTAAATCCAATGTTTCAGAAAGCTTTTGTTGCTGCAGTTTGGCATTGGTTGTTTACAGACCTCATAAGAGGAATATAGAGCTGGACAGTACAAAGGGTGTTTTTGCTGCAAGTCATTTCTACCAAGTAGGTAATGGTTCAGGTGATGGGCAACCTAACAAAAAGTGCTTTTAATATCTATGATCATATTACAGCCTGACATTTTAGCTTATCTCCATCACTAGGCTGCAGCTTATTCAGGTCTCTCAGTTGTGTGCTTCTGGGAATTTTAGTTAGTTTTTGCAAAGATATACTCTGTGTTAAACATTTCTGCCTGGATTCATTGCCTTATTCCAAATTGTAAATGATGATATTGTGACTGGCTTACTCAAACCCACAACTTACTGAGGAAGGCTTCATAAACCTCTTTCAGCAGCAGACCATGATATAGGCTAAAGCAATGGATGGTTTAAAATGCCATGCTGTGCTAATCTCATCACTGATGCTACTGGATAATACAACAACCAGGTTTAGCACTACCTTTACTTGCATTTTTGCATGAAATTTCTATGCTGCTGTCATTGTTAATTCATCTCATACTGACACTATACAGCTTCTATCAGTTATAGGCTTCTGTTATGGTAGCAAATAGCTTAAAAATGCTACGCTTTTTAAAATCAGTAAGTGTTCCTCTTGCCCTCTGTCCCTTCCCACCCTTCAGCAGCTTCTGGCACCCATATAAACTCCTTCCTTACACTGGGGCAGTTCCATATAACTTGACATTATTATGATTAGAGCAATTCTGCTATTTACGTATATCAGTAATATGCCAGTTTTGTTTCATTAGAGATTCTACGTGAGCATGAGCATACCAGTCTTAAAGCTGTGATAGCTACTAATTCATGTCTGCTAGCTGTTATTATGTATTAAAATTTAATACAATCAGGAAGGTGAATCAAAAAACTTTTACATGGCTTTAAAAATGTGTGCAAGGGGCCTATGATTTGAAAATACCCAAAGGTAAATTTAATCCACCACTGGCCAGATGCATTTTCTTTGAATGTAGGTTTCAATGCTGTTTCAGTGAATGTGAGTTTTAAAGGCAAAGAAGTATTAAAGCTATGTCTGTTTATGAGAGATTGTATTGCTTGTTTAGCAAATGTCTATTAGTGTTTGTGCTGTAAAATTTGAAATAAATGTTTTACATTAAATCCAAATAGCTGTAATCATTGTAGAAGTAAAGCAGAAAACAGTATGCACACAGAGTTTTGAACAGTATTTATGGCAACTGGGGAGAAATGGAGAGATAACCAAGTAATGGGGCACCGGAATGGCTGTGTGTGTGTGTGTGTGGGGGGAGGGTATTGCATGTGTGTGTGGGGGGGACCGCATGCGGGGGGTACCGCATTTTGCTTTCATGTACATGTCCAGAATTTTTGACATGAAAAGTTGGCAACCCTATGTAGGACTAGTGTAATCTGCAGAAATGTACTTCGCCACTAACAGAGTACATTTCTGCTAATTACAAAACAGAGCCATGACAGATCCAAATAAAGGGTGGATATCATGTAGAAAGCATGCCAATGGCCAACTATAAGGCCATTGGCATGGAAAACACTTGAAAAAAAAATCAACTTTCAATTTTTTTAGCCGATCTCGGCTAAGCATAGGGCAGTGGCGTGCAAATGGGATCAGGGTAAAATAAGAAAAAAATATCTTAAATAAGCATTCTAACCAAAATTACTATCCCGTCATTATACTCAATGGCAGGCAGAAGACAACATGTCCAATGAATAGTGGTTGCTAAGGGGGGAGGCTCAGTGTGGAACATGTAACTATGCATTTGCAGGCAATCCTATGCAAATGAGGGGAATGATGGTGAGTCTCACATTTCCCCTGAATGCTAGGCAGCTCCCAACAGTGTAAGAGCAGGAATAGCTTGGTGCAAGCCTAGGAGTTAGCTGACATCATGGGGGGGTGTCAGGCATACTGTAAGCAGATTGGAGCCCTGTGGCTCTAGTTAGCTCCTAGCTTAGCACAGCTAAGCAAGGGTGTGTCTGTGGCTGCCTAGCACTCTTTACATTGCCTAAGCAGGTGTGCGTGCTGCACTCCGGATTTTAAATGGAAAAAAAAAGTAAAACAGGAAATAGCAGCTCTGTGCACATTAGAGCACTGTGTTTGTGTGGCGTGCCTCCGGGCTTAAATAGGAAGGCAATGGGAAGGAAAACAGCGGTAGGAAGGTAATGTAGGAGAACTAGCATAGCTGGCAGGTGAAATGTATCAGAATCAGCCAATTACACGGGCAGTAGACCAGCCCAGCCCACAACACTACTATAAACCATGCAAACACCTTTCCCTCTGGTTTTTCTCATACTCTACTCCACCAGTGTATCCAAGCAGGGAAGGTTTAACAAACAAAACAACAAAATAATAGGGGCTGCAATTGCTATCATACAACAACATGTGAAAGAAGCTGAGGGTGGTGAGAATGTGAATGCTGTTGACCAACCCACAGTGAGGAGACAGAGAAGAGTGTACAGACCCAGGCTAACCTACCAGGGGCTACATGAGCTGGAGATAGTGGAGCACTATAGGGTGGACAGGGACCTCTTACAGCAAATTGTCGAGCTGTGCTGGCCACAACTCACACACAGAACAAACAGAGGGTAACCTATCCCAGTGGATACCATGGTATGTGTAGGCCAAAGAATACTAGCTACAGGTACCTTCCAAAGGGTATCTGGGGATATGATGGGGATCTCACAGGCATCAGCATCCAGGGTACTCCACCAGTTCCTGGATGCAATGTCAGCACATGCCGGTGAGCACGTATATTTCCCCAACACCCATGAGGCATTGGCCAGCAATATGCAACTGTTCCACCAAATAGCAGAATACCCTGAGTTAGTGTGTGCTATAGACTGCACACAAATATGCATCAAAGCACCACACAGTGAGCAGAGTAGGGTCTACATCAACTGCAAGGGCTTCCCCTCCATCAACTGCCAGGTCATGTGCAATGCCCAGGGCATAATAATGAATGTGTGTGCTGGCTGGCCTGGAAGCTATCACGATTCCCACATCTGGCATCTGATGCAGCTGTACCAGAGATTTGCCAATGGGGACATCCCTTATGGTCACCTAGTGGGGGATGCTGGTTACGCATTGGAGGCATGGCTGATGACGCCCATCAGAAATGCACACACACCCGAACAAGAACTCCATAATGAGGTGCATGCACAGACCAGAATTATAATAGAGCATGTGTTTGGGATGCTCACATCACAGTTCCAGTGCCTGGACACATTCGGTGGAGCCTTGCAGTACTTACCAGCTACATGTACCCAAATTGTCATCATATGTGTCATGCTACACAATATGATCCTGCAGAAACAGCTGCAGCAAGAACAGCATGGGGCAGGGCCACACAGCCCCACACCATTGCCAAGGCCTGCACAGGCACAGAGTGACTCAGAGGAGGAACAACCTGAGTCTGCCCCAGTAGGCAGAAGGAGGTGTGCCCAGTATGCCCTGGCCTTGGTAAAGAGGCAACACATGGCACATACACTGATACAGGAGGGACCCAGGGAATGACACCTCTCTCTGACTCACACATACAGTAAAAGGGATGCCAAGCATGACACTACCTGTACTCAACCATGTGTAGGGAGTGTACTATGTGCATCTGACATAGGCAGCCCTACAGCACCACCCTCAATACTGGCACACCCACAAGGTAAGCCACTCAACCTACCAATTGCCAAATGGAGTAGAATGTGATGTTACTGGTATCTATGGTATGGATGTGGGCATGCAAGGGAATTTGGTGGCTGAATGGTATGCCAGCAGATAGTAGAGACACCTATAGTGGCACCATGAGATCTGTAATAAATATTGGTGTCATCATAGTAGCCAGTGCCACACAGGACAACAAAACCCACTGCAGGAAATGGGCTGGGCCACATGTGTGTCCATATGACTCACACATGCCAGTCAAGGAGGTTCACATACCCAACAACAGTCTCAGCCAGCAAGACAGGTGTACACAAACACAAACAAAGGCTGTGCTATGACCTCTGAATGATGCCTATGGGTAACCTCCCACACCCCAGGCCTACACAGACAGACTACAGCAGGTCAGGCAGTGGGATGTTAGTTTTGAAGGGTAGGAAGTCAGAAACTAATATGTAGATCAATCAAAGCTAAGACCTGTAGTACACTGATAAGCCTCAAGTCAGCATGATAGGTTAGAATACAGAAGGAAATGGAGTGCCTGACATACCAGTACAGTCATAGCAAATGTGTACAAGTGTCAGGTGTGCCCCCCCATCCTATGTAGAAATGTAGAAACAGTCAGGTGTGCCCCCCAGTCCTATGTAGAAATGCAGTAACAGTCAGGTGTGCCCCCCAATCCTGTGTAGAAATGTAGAAACAGTCAGGTGTGCCGCCCCCAATCCTGTGCAGAAATGTAGTAACAGTCAGGTGTGCCCCCCCAATCCTGTTTAGAAATCTAGAAACAGTCAGGTGCGCCCCCCACTCCTGCACAGAAATGTAGTAACAGTCAGGTGTGCCCACCTCTCCCAATCATGTGTAGGAATGTAGAAACAGTCAGGTGTGCTCCCCCCAACTCTACACAGAAATATAGTAACAGTATGTGTAGGTATAATACCAGTGGAGCACAGATGCACAGAGGTGGCCAAGGTAGCAGGATAGGTTGTAGCATTTGCACAATATGCATGTATGTGTGTGTTAGGTTGCTGTGTGTATCATATTGTGTGAGAGTGGTCAGCTTGTATGCATGTTGAGGTAAGACCTGGTGGCCATTGCTGACTACTGTTGATGACAGGGACAAGTCCTCATGACTGCAGTGCCAAAGACAATTCCCACCAGTATAACACATGCTAGCAGTAAGCCATTGTAAATGCATGGTGGTAATATGTGTCACCATCCGAAAGACTGAATGGCATGGCTGTTGGGCCAGATATACAAGCAGTACACAGGGGAAAGTACCCCAGACATACAGTATATACTGTGTCACTGTGAAATGGAGACACCCTTGGAATTGTACATACAGGTATGCATCACATTATCTGATCCTGTAGTAGGGGATACTGGTGTTGTCTGCCTGAACACTTGCAGATCACAAAGGAGGTAGGACTGATGTACTGGGAAACAGCTGATGTACCTGCACATGCCAGCATAACTGGAATGCCCATGCATATCTGTGTGTCAGATGCAAGTAATGTCCATAGCACACATGCACCTAGCTCATGCAAACACCACCCACAGGTACCTCTCTTGTCATATCTCTGCTGTGGGGAATGGGTACAACATGACTCCACCTGTATATGGCAATAGCGAAAGAATGCAGCATGCAGTGCAGGTGTCCCATGCAGGTGTGTCCCTAGCCGAAGGTAGCACCCTGCCAGCATCCACACCACCTGATCAAGACTGACAGACAGAAGGTATTGGCATGAACAACTAGCACACCTACCCTGTCACCCCAGAGGAATATACTGTATGGTGGTCTGAGACTGTAGAACTGACAGAATGCAATGGCCTGCCACATCTGGCCCACATCAACACCTAATGGCCCACAGCCCTCTGCCAAGGGCCTGTGCCTCATATGTACTGCCAATGCATGTTATGTCATGGACACCCAAATAACAACATAACACACTCCACATAAGCCATATGCAAGGCCAGCAGACAAACCACAGTAACATGTCCACCATGTCCCACTGCATGAACTTTGGACCAACACCAACACACAGCTGTGATGGGGTGATAATCTTAGGGAAAGTATCAGAGAATGTATGCATAATGTATGGAAGAGGATAGAATAACAGGGGGGGGTTGGGAGCATGGGCAGCATGGAATGTGCATGGTCTAACACAGTGCTGTGTGCACACACATAAATGGGTGGATACATACTTGCCTGTACATTACAATGGGGGTAATGTCCTGACTCATGGTCCCTGTCTCAAGGGATGTGTACAGCTGTGAGGTATTGCCACATCAAGATAAGCCCATACTGTCATGTCTATGGATGTACAAGTATGGGATCCTCTGTCAGCACTGTACCAAGGTGCTGAACTGGATACACAGACCCAGCAGCAAGTGACTGTAGCTCCCCCCTCCAGAATGTTATAACTTACTATGAATATGTAGGTGTCTGCCCACAATACTGGACACAGCTGCAGTCACCCTTGCCCCCCAAGACATCACTGTGAGCAGGAATGTCCACCTGACAGTACATGAGGCAGAAAACATCACAGTGTATAACAGGATACATGTCTGAATATCTCTGCTAACAGCAGTACCATGTAGCTGAAGCAGCACAGATACAATCATTTACAGTACACACTAACCTCTGCACAGTTTGTCCCCATATTGCCAAATGATCGACTGATCCCCTGCAGAAACAGTTTGCTACCTGTAGGTGTACAACACAAAGGTCTGCATTGGAGTACAAACTACCTGGAATCAATCCACACATTCAATACAAAAGGGCATACTGGGCATGCTCACACACTTAGAGAAATGAAGGTAATGTGAGACAACAACATACCGAAAGTTCATACTGGGCATGCTCACACACTTAAACAAATGAAGCCCATGTTTGCAAATAACAGTGGACCATACATATCTGGCAGTTGCATACGTTAGTGCAGACACTCCTCAGTATGCACCAGTCATGCTTTGCACACACAGTGGATAGGAGTACAGACATATATTCAAGAACAACACACTATAATAAGCCAAAAGTAGATGTACATAGATGTGTGGAAGAGAGTGACTGTGACAAGGAGCCATCCATTATAAGGCCTGTCCCACCCAGCACACAGCCAAATGGCTACAACCACATGAGGTGTGAATGTCACTCACTGTAGACATTAGCCACCTCTATCCATCAGCATTACAGACTATGTGGTGCAAGTGTTAGCTGTGCAACATGACTGTACAAGGAAGTAGTCATCTAGCAGCTGTATACACATACCTGTAGAATATAACCCTGCATGTGCCCACATGTGGTGTGTCAACCTCTAGATGAATTGGTTATGGCCCATGCACACACACTGCCCTCCCCATAGCCCTACTATGACAAGCCTGCTGAGGTCATCCAATTTGAAATACACCTTTGGGAAAGTTGTAGCCCAGTAATCTCCGTGGCACGTCCTATAACCGTGCACTACTGTAGTGTGATACACTAGTTAGGTAGGAGTTCTAATCTCAGACGTGGCAACTGTGTGTGTCTGTGGAGAGATCAATGCTTTTTAGGCTAGTCACACTCACTACAATTCAAATGCCCTACTTTGGTAAGGATGCTGATGTCATTCATTGTGAAATACACTTTTTGGAAAGCTGCAGCCCAGTAATCTCTGTGATGTGTCCCATAACTGTGTACTGCTGTAGTGTGATAAACTAGTTAGGTAAGAATTCTAATTCCAGACATGGCAACTGTGTGGGTTTGTTTCCATGTCTGTGTAGAGAGCAATTTTTTTAAGCTAGTCACACTCACTACAATTCAAATGCCCTACTTTGGCAAGGCAGCTGATGTCAGTCACTGTGAAATACATCTTTCGGAAAGCTGTAGCCCAGTAACCTCTGTGGCGCATCCCATAACTGCATACTGCTATAGTGTAATAAACTTGTTAGGTAGGAGTTCTAATCCCAGACATGGCAAGTGTGTGTGTGTGTGTGTGTCCCTCTCTGTGTAGAGAGCAATGCTTTTTAGGCTAGTCACACTCACTACAATTCAAATGCCCTGCTTTGGCAAGGCTGCTGATGTCATTCACTGTGAAAAACACCTTTCAGAAAGCTGTAGCTCAATAAACTCTGTGGCATGTCCCATAGCTGCATGCTGCTGTAGTGTGATAAACTAGTTAGGTAGGAGTTCTAATCCCCGACATGGTGACTGTGTGTGCATCTCTGTCTGTATAGAGAGCAATGCTTTTTAGGCTAGTCACACTCACTACAATTTAAATGCCTTACTTTGACAATCCTGCTGATGTCATTCACTGTGAAATACATCTTTGGGAAAGAATACTCCATTAATCTCAGTGGTGCATCCTATTACAGCGTAATGCTGTAGTGTGATATAGAACTCTTGTATAGATTATATTCCCACACGTGGCAGGTGTGGATGTTTGTATGTGTATTTCTTTATCTGTGTAGGTCGCAATGCTTTTGAGGCTAGTCACACACATTACAATTCAAATGCCCTACTTTGGCAATCCTGCTGATGTCATTCACTGTGAAATACACCTTTGGGGAAGGAGTACTCTGTTAATCACCATGACATGTCCTATTGCAGCATAATGCTGTAGTGTGATATATAATTCTGTGAGAGGTTCTATTCCCACACATGGCAGGTGTGTATGCTTGTGTGTGTGTTTCTATGTCTGTGTAGGGAGCAATGCTTTTTAGGCTAGTCACACACACTACAATTCAGATACATACTTTGGCAATCCTGCTGATGTCATTCACTGTGAAATACACTTTTCGGGAAGGAGTACTCCATTAATCTCCTTGGCGTGTCCTATTACAGTGTGATATAGAACTCTGGTAGGGGTTCTATTCTCACACATGCCAGGTGTGGATGTTTGTGTGTGTGTTTCTATGTCTGTGGAGGGAGCCATGCTTTTTAGGCTAGTCAAACACACTACAATTCAAATGCCCTACTTTGGCAATCCTGCTGATGTCATTCACTGTGAAATACACCTTTGGGGAAAGTGTACTCCATTAATCTCTGTGATAGCAATACATAGTCAGTCAGGGGTTTGATACGCTGTACTGGTAGGTGTGTGATACAAACATATTTAAGTTTTACTCTCCCACCCCTCCCTGACTTATCTTTTCCTCTGTATGCCTCTCTCACTCCCTCTCTGATGGATGTGGAGACCTACACCTGCTTTGCTTAGGCAGCAGCATGTGTATTGTAAGTGATTCTCATGATCAGCTGATGGTCTCTGCACAAATTACAGCTCTCTTCTAGCTGATTGTATGTGGAACAGCTGTGGTAACATTCCCATAGCCAATTGCATGGAAACACACTCCAATATCTAGGAACATCACTTTGGTGTTGGGTCTTTTCATTCACTGTGAGCAGGAACTAGATCTGTTGTTTGGCAAACGGCATCACAAATGGATTGGGGAAGTACCTCTAACAACATACACTGTGGAAACAGGCCAACACACAGGAGGGGGATGTGCCTGACTTGACTACAGACTGTAAGTGCTGCTATACTGCATTTAAAGTAATGTTGGTTTAACAGGGTGTGTGTGGATATGGCTGTCCTACATGTTTTAATACCTGTCATGTCAGTGCTATGTTTATGAGGAAACTCCCATCTGTAGGGTCATCTGCAGACTGGGCAGTGTGTGGTGCCTTTTGTTTCTTATGTTACTAATAGAGCACCTATCTGTGAACTGCAGAAGGTAGTGTGAGGATTGCATTCAGTAGATGGCGACAGCCGTGTGAGTTACTGTCTTCTTATTCTTCATAGGGCATATGTTGCAACAAACCCTGTTACAACAGTTAATGTACGAGGTTATCACAGCAGCATGTCAATATTGGCCCTATGTTTTTGCCTCCAGCCACAACTCTGTCAACCTTTGTACATATGTCATGCAGTAAGAGGTGCATATGTTCTGTACACCATATTTATTGACATCATATCTAATAACAAGCCAGTGAGATATCAGACTGCTATACATGTTATGTATAGTATGGGTTATATTCGAGGACATTACCTGGGCATTATGTGGTTGTGTGTACAGTACTGTGGTCTGTGTACTTATGGTCATTGTCGACAATGTGTGTATTGTGAATATGTACCTTGGCCTGTGTACAGACTGTGGTAGATGTCATTGTTCTTGGTCCTGTTCTATCTGATGTTACATGCTGCTCCACTGTATGTTACCCTATCAGCTTACATGTTTGTAGGGCCAAACACACACATGTCCCATACCACATACAGGCATCGGACCACACTTTGTAGCAGCCCAGTATATGTAGGGCTGGTGTGTGAGTGGCACATATGAGGGTGGTGTTGATCAGATAGTTAATATACTGTAATACTATGCTAGCTTACCATATGTGGCTGTGGCTGTGGCTGTGTTCACATTGGTTGTGGTTATGCACTTTCACACAGGTGTCTGTTACTATGTGCTGTGACATGCCTGTAGAGCCTGTTATGTATGCAGGTACATGTGTATTCTCCCATAGGAGATGTAGGCCAGTGTTGAGGCGGTCTGCCTGTAGCCTGCACAGTGCTTTGTTACATGCCTAGCAGCTTAGTGTACTCACCCAGTGAGATGTCATGTCCAGATACTTGCCATATGTACTGCTGCTGGGCAACCATAACAGTCATCTATGTCAGACAAAGCAGTGGGATGCTGTACAGATTTATGTCACTAACTAGTGGGTAATATGTGGCCATGGCACCTTTGTATCAGTGGTTATGTGTCAGGACAGACAGGGGTGTATGAATGCATAACCTGTGGGGGCAAATGTATACCAGTATGTATGTGATATACCCATCTACATGGCTGTTAACATCCACATTGTCAGGCCTGGTCCACATGTCTTGCACTAAGAGGTTCTGTGTATACCCCTGGACTGACCAGAGTGTGTCAAACTGTCCACATATATTGGCCATATCTCTGCTGTAGTCCACAGGAGCATTACTGTGCTAACCATGGTACTGTACTATGATGCCCTTAGGATGCCTGTCAGTAGCCAGTGGTGCACATGTTAAAAGCTGATGTGACCTCCCACACACATCATGTCTGTATAGATAATCCCTATCACAGTAGCAATAGTCTACAAATATACCTGCAATACATAACTGACATCCCCTTTCACTAAGAGGTTGGGACTATTCGCGCTGAGGTAGGGCTTCACTCCTTGTTCAGGACATATGGTGAACATATATGTATATATAATTATACATATATCTATACAGATATATGCACATATATATATCGACAT